>NC_042618.1:417441267-417556267 GCF_901001135.1 Rhinatrema bivittatum | reverse complement strand
ACGCAGTGGATCCCCCATGCATACTTGGTAAGGCTGAGAGTTGTCTGGCTTGCCGTCCTTTATGCATTCAGAACTATAACCTCTCTCTGTGCAGGCTTTACTTGCATAACGTCCCCCCTTCCCCCCCCCCCCCCCCCCCCCCGGTGTGCATGCAATTCACTCTCAGGGCTCCAGTCCACCGGATTCGGACTTCGAAAAATTTCTATCACGCTACTAGTTATGGGCATAAAATAATCAAATAGTAACCGGCATATAAAAATAATGGGATCATCTGTTACAAATAAAAACAACAAGACAGCTCAGAGGGCCTGCATAACTCAGAGCAGCCAAATGTTTTCCCTTTATGTGGGTTTCCAGACCGGCCAAGCGCAAAGCAAGAGCAGGTCAAACTCTTCCTCTGCCCACGGCACACATTTATAGCCATGTAACAGGTCACAAACTTTCCGCAGAGCAGCACAGTCACCGAAGTTTGTGTAGAGATTAGAAGGCATTTCTTTAACCAATAAAATAATCAAACCGCCATAAAAATGAACATTTACAATGTAAAGTCTTTGAGGCAGCAATATGGCTATGTTGCCCTCTCATGCATCACTAGGCACACGCAGGGTACTTTGGGGCTCCAGCTGCCTACATTTTGGATTTTGGTGATTAAAATTAATGAGATACATTTGTAAGAAAAGTTGAGGTCCACGTTGAATAGGCCAGCAGTCAGTGACGGATTTAGGATTTTGGTGCTGTTGCCCCCTGTCATCCCCCTCTTCCCTCCCCTCCACCAAGGTTGAACAACAGGGGGGCAGAACGTCTAAGCCCCAGTCCCCCTCTAATTTCCAGGGGTAGATCTTGTGGGAAAAAAAATTAAAAATTCTGAAGCAAATTGGTAAACATTTCCATCTTTTATATTACAATATGAAGCTAAAATATTTTTACACTATGTTTATTAATATAATTTAAATTATTTTTATTGGAAAGCAGCAAATCTTCAACTAGCCTGCTGCCCCTCCCCCCCCCCTCGATTTCTGCTGTCCTAGGCATAGGGTTAGTGTGCCTGTTGACAAATCCAGGCCTGCTGGCAGTAGACAAGTTATCTGGCTAGAGGTAGCCAGACAACTTGTCCCACATATTCAGCAGGATAAATTCTGCTGAATATATCAGCCTAAAGCTTTCTGGCTGCAAATAGCCGGATAACTAAAAAACCTAACCGGCCTCGTTTGAATTTAGCCAGTTAGAATTTGAAGTTATGTGGCCGGGTAACTAGCCTCTTAACCGGATGTCTTCAAAGATATCCGGTTAAGTAGAGATCGATAAAAGGATTTTAAAAAGCATATGTAATAGGGATGTGAATCGTTTTTCAACGATTAAAATTATCGTCCGATAATGTTTATATCGTCTTAAATCGTTATAGAACACGATACAATAGAAATTCTAACGATTTATCGTTAAAAATCGTTAAATCGTGTTAGTGCGCACTAACTCGATTTAGTGCGCACTAACTGAAAATGATACAAATAAACACTTTCCAGGTCACTGAAGGTCAGTTAGGAATGAATATGTGTTCCTATTGGCTGGCTGCCCTCTTATCTATTGATGTTACCAAGGTTACCACTGAGGTGATGGTTGGGGGGATGGGAAATGGAACTGGAAACTAACGAACACCAACAGAAAATGAAACAAAGTGTTCACACTTCCCAGGTCAGTAAAGGTCACTTAGGAATGAATATGTATGTATGTATTCCTATTGGCTGGCTGTGCTCTTATCTATTGATGTTACCAATATGGTTGGGGGGATGTGAAATGGAAACAGTTGGAAGCTTGACAAAAAAAGTAATGTAATGATTAGCACTCACGTGACTAGAACTTGTTTGTTTATTATTTTTGTTAGCAGGCACCTGAAATGCTAGTGCATGTTGAATTTGCCAATCACTGTGCATTTTAGAAAGGTGGTCCTGGCTGGAACTGTACACAGTTCGAATATATGTAATTGATTGTTGGTAAGTGTATTTTTTAAGTAGCCACACTGGCACCAGTATGTTTACTTTTCCTCCTACTTAACTCACTAGCTCAGCTTTGTAAGAAGGGCTTCTCTGCTTGTGTGTTGTTTTTGTTTGGTGTGAGGAGAGCAGAAACATCAGATCTTTATTCAATCTACTACAGTCATCTCTTACAGTGCCCTATCCCTATTAATACCAGGAGTGTTGTGATCTTCCTGCACACAGTGCCCTAACCCTGATACCAGTCTGAGACAGCTCCCTCCCTGCATTACTAGTGAGAGGCTGGCTTCACAGACAGGGGGGAGCTGCCTGACCCTCACTCCTGACTTCCCCCATGTCCCAGCTAGTGAATGGTGTGTGGGTGAGGGGGGGGGGGGTGGATGGTGAAGTCTGAGACAGCTCCCTCCCTGCATTACTAGTGAGAGGCTGGCTTCACAGACAGGGGGGAGCTGCCTGACCCTCACTCCTGACTTCCCCCATGTCCCAGCTAGTGAATGGAGTGTGGGTGAGGGGGGGGGGGGAGGATGGTGAAGTCTGAGACAGCTCCCTCCCTGCATTACTAGTGAGAGGCTGGCTTCACAGACAGGGGGGAGCTGCCTGACCCTCACTCCTGACTTCCCCCATGTCCCAGCTAGTGAATGGTGTGGGGGTGAGGGGGGGGGGAGGATGGTGAAGTCTGAGACAGCTCCCTCCCTGCATTACTAGTGAGAGGCTGGCTTCACAGACAGGGGGGAGCTGCCTGACCCTCACTCCTGACTTCCCCCATGTCCCAGCCAGTGAATGGTGTGTGGGTGAGGGGGGGGGGGAGGATGGTGAAGTCTGAGACAGCTCCCTCCCTGCATTACTAGTGAGAGGCTGGCTTCACAGACAGGGGGGAGCTGCCTGACCCTCACTCCTGACTTCCCCCATGTCCCAGCTAGTGAATGGTGTGTGGGTGAGGGGGGGGGGGTGGATGGTGAAGTCTGAGACAGCTCCCTCCCTGCATTACTAGTGAGAGGCTGGCTTCACAGACAGGGGGGAGCTGCCTGACCCTCACTCCTGACTTCCCCCATGTCCCAGCTAGTGAATGGTGTGTGGGTGAGGGGGGGGGGGGAGGATGGTGAAGTCTGAGACAGCTCCCTCCCTGCATTACTAGTGAGAGGCTGGCTTCACAGACAGGGGGGAGCTGCATGACCCTCACTCCTGACTTCCCCCATGTCCCAGCTAGTGAATGGTGTGTGGGTGAGGGGGGGGGGGAGGATGGTGAAGTCTGAGACAGCTCCCTCCCTGCATTACTAGTGAGAGGCTGGCTTCACAGACAGGGGGGGAGCTGCCTGACCCTCACTCCTGACTTCCCCCATGTCCCAGCTAGTGAATGGTGTGTGGGTGAGGGGGGGAGGAGGATGGTGAAGTCTGAGACAGCTCCCTCCCTGCATTACTAGTGAGAGGCTGGCTTCGCAGACAGGGGGGAGCTGCCTGACCCTCACTCCTGACTTCCCCCATGTCCCAGCTAGTGAATGGTGTGTGGGTGAGGGGGGGGGGGGAGGATGGTGAAGTCTGAGACAGCTCCCTCCCTGCATTACTAGTGAGAGGCTGGCTTCACAGACAGGGGGGGGCTGCCTGACCCTCACTCCTGACTTCCCCCATGTCCCAGCTAGTGAATGGTGTGTGGGTGAGGGGGGGGGGGAGGATGGTGAAGTCTGAGACAGCTCCCTCCCTGCATTACTAGTGAGAGGCTGGCTTCACAGACAGGGGGGAGCTGCCTGTCCCTCACTCCTGACTTCCCCCATGTCCCAGCTAGTGAATGGTGTGTGGGTGAGGGGGGGGGGTGGATGGTGAAGTCTGAGACAGCTCCCTCCCTGCATTACTAGTGAGAGGCTGGCTTCACAGACAGGGGGGAGCTGCCTGACCCTCACTCCTGACTTCCCCCATGTCCCAGCTAGTGAATGGTGTGTGGGTAAGGGGGGGGGGGGGGAGGATGGTGAAGTCTGAGACAGCTCCCTCCCTGCATTACTAGTGAGAGGCTGGCTTCACAGACAGGGGGGAGCTGCCTGACCCTCACTCCTCCGGGGTATTGTGATCTTCCTGCACACAGTGCCCTATCCCTGATACCAGGGGTGTTGTGATCTTCCTGCATGCAGTGCCCTATCCCTATTAATACCAGGAGTGTTGTGATCTTCCTGCATGCAGTGCCCTATCCCTGATATCGGGATTTGTGCAAGAAGATCACAACACCCCCGGTATCAGGAATAGGGCACTGTGTGCAGGAAGATCACAACACCCCCAGTATCAGGAATAGGGCACTGTGTGCAGGAAGATCACAACACCCCTGGTATTAGGGATAGGGCACTGTGTGCAGGAAGATCACAACACTCCTGGTATTAATAGGGATAGGGCACTGTGTGCAGGAAGATCACAATACCCCTGGTATCAGGGTTAGGGCACAAGTTCTAGTCACATTGACTGATCACATTACTTGTTTTGTCAAGCTACCAACTGTTTCCATTTCCCATCCCCCATATACTGTCAGTAGGAAACTTGGTAACATGAATAAATAAGAGGGCAGCCAATAGGAATACATATTAATTCCTAAACTGACCTTAACTGACCTGAAAAGTGTCAAATTGTATCATTTTCAGTTAGTGCGCACTAACTCCCAGTTAGTGCGCACTAACTCCCGTTAGTGTGCACTAACTCGAGTTAGTGCGCACTAATCGGAAAAAACGATTTTTAACGATTTTTTAACTAAAAAATCGTGCCTAAGACGATTTTCTTGCCCTGCCACATGATTTCTATCATTAAGACGATATGGAAAACGATTCACATCCCTAATATGTAAAGGAACCTGTGGCCCATTTCGCTACATCCCCTCTCCAAATTATATCTGAGGCCCTGTCGGCCTTGCATCTGTCACCCCTCAAATCCTGTAAAGTGTGGTTACATGTCCTGGCCCACCAACCCTGTTACCAATTTAAAGAAATTGCAAATCTCCCTCCTAGGCCCCCCACACGTCCCCACCCCTATGCCCCCCCCCCCCCCCCCCCCCCCCCCCCGTGGATGCTCCCGGCCCTCCAGCACTGGAAGTGTAAATTACGCACTACTTACGTTTCCAGAGCTGAATCTGACAGACTCAGCGCTGGAGCGCCGGGATAACATGTGAGTTATCCGTCTAAATGGCTTTTGATTATCGTCCTCTGTGTGTAATTGAAAAACCAAATAAAGCCTTGGGATGCTGGTTTGTGGCTGTGCCCTTCTGCAGATTCATATAGCACTGAAATATAAATGATCCTCATCATCTTTCTCCAGTAATGAGTGAAGCTTCCTTTTTTTTTTACACGTAGGACTTTTCTTCTGCTCCTTTGAACTTCAGGTTTATTCAGCGCCAGGGCTGGGATTTGATCCCAGGAGTCTTCATTTGCAGTTTGTCAGGGATATTTCGTCTCTTTTATTTTATTTCCCTTCTCTCCGCCCACCTCAGCATACCTTGGGCTCCAGGTATTAAGCATTTTTTTCCTACAGGCACAAAATTCGAGAAAGCCTTTAGAGCGAGGCTCCACAATCTGATCTCTGCAGTGACAGTCCTGGGCCGGGGCACTGCACCGGGGACACCTGCAATGAAGGGCTCGGAATCCAGCCGCTAGGTATCGCCCTACAGCGATGACCAAGACTCAGGCTACTCAGGGAGTGGAAGATCTGATTCGGAGATCAAACTGGGAAGCCTTCCATATGACATCGCCGTGAGGTCAAGCCTTGCAGAACCTCTCTCCTGATGCAAAAGACAAATAGCAAAACAGGATATTAGGTTATGGCCCACCACTTTTTCAGAATCCCAAGGCAAATCAAAGACACATCCAGAAGTGAAAATGAAGATGACGTCTACATTTTTAGTTTCCAAATGGATATCTGTGTGCTTGCAATCTTTGTGATACTATTGGTTTTACATTTTATGCTACAGCGCTCCCCCCCCCCCCCCTCCACTCAACAGAATCGGGTAAAGAGTGAACTTGCAAAGCTGCTGTTATTGATTTCATGTGGAATCGCCTGGCAAGATTTATTGTGGGGAAAGCACTTTATAAAGGCAGTTCCCAGGTAAGTAGGTGTTTGCCCAGGCAAAAAAGCCTGACAGAAATTTGCCGCCCTTGAATGCAGCTAAAAGCATGCGCGAGACAGTTGCATAGCTCGTGGACATTTAAGTCCCAGGAAAAAAAGAGATGTCCCTGTGGTGGTATTTAAGTCAGGGGAGGAAAACAGCACGTGTGCATTTGACTTTCAAACTTCTGCTTGCTATTTTGTCCCATGTCCGCCGCCCACACAGATCGCGGGTGCAATTTATGTAGATGCATTTAATGTGCGGACTTGCCAGTTTTCAGACCGCTCCAGGGAGCTGCGTTCCTCCCAGGGCTCGTGGGAGCATTAGGCGGACTAGGCGGCTGCCTAGAGTGGTGGAAGTGGGTGGAGGCCCTGAAGTCGGACCCGAGGGCAGCATTTCTGAAAGTAGCGAATGAGCTTGGAGAGGTGGGCATGGTGTGGCGACAGTGATGTGAGCGAGGCATGGAGCTGGGAAAGGTCATGGTGTATGATTTGCAGGGTTCGGGAAAAAGAGAGAGAGAGAGAGAGAGAGAGAGAGAGAGAGAGAGAGATCACGTGATACTGTGACATCATTGCCGCCTAGGGCGGCAGCAGATCCTTCTCCCGGCACTGGTTCAACCCAATGTACAATTTAGCCGTAGTATTTATTTATTTAGACATTTTATATACCGTCGTTGCATGTAAAGATCACAACAGTTTACAAAAGTAACATTCATGGCTATAAATCAGCAAATAGTGACGGGTTATAGCAGGTAGCATTCATAAACAGGCATTGACATCTATCAAATGAAATGTTCCAAAACATATTAACTAAAGAACTAGGACATCAAATAAAATAATATAACAGATTTCACTTAATTCACATATTAGTCAGTACATTGTGTTGAGATTCTCACATTCTCTCATTGAATATATTCCTCATGCTTCAATTAGTATCTTTTGTCCTTCTTGTTATTGTAGCTCTCTACATTCTGATGTTTTTAATAGAACGCACGTTCTGTGAGCATAAACCTTACTGCCGATGCAGCAAGGAGTTTTAAGCTCGCAAAAACGTGCGTTCAAAAATGTGAGTATTGTTTAGCGCCCTCGCAAGGAAATTCCATGCTAATGAGGGTATTAAGTATTCCCTCCCAGCGTCTCTCTGGCTGAACTGACTTTTTGTTTAGCGCTGAAAACCTTATGCCTGGGTCAAATACAATTTTAAAATAGAAGTCTTTCTTGCTCTACCACCACTTAGCCGGATAAGTACGGGCATATCCCGCTATCTGGCAGCGTTAGCCACTGCCATTGTGACAGATACGTTCAGGTTTATTCAGCTGTTTGGCAGCAGTTAGTCGCCCTCACTTTGCTGGATAAGTAAGTTATCCGGATAACTACTTAACCGGCTAAGTAGCGGAGAACCGCGCCAGGTAAGCTGGATAAGTACTGGCTTATATGGCCTAGTGGCGGAGGATGTCAGATGAACTCTCTTGCTGGCAGCTCCCTCACCCTCTCTCGAGGTAAAATATGCGTTCAGCCCAAGCTAAACGCACATTTTAACTCGGTGAGAGCACGTTTTAACTCCTGATGCATTAGCATATTATTAGCTTACTGCATCAGGAGTTAAAAAAAATATATATTAGCCAGTGCATTAGAAAAATGTGCCCTGAAATGCAGCACAGACTTTTAACGCTCAGGTTTCTGCATCGGCCTGTTTGAAAGGGACACAGCGCGTAAAGCACGCGCATTAAAAGCACCCGGCCATAGGCTGCAGATAAAGAATAGAGGACATGCTTATGTTTTTAAGACTTAATTTCCCTCGAAGAATGCCATTGTTCAGGCTACTTAACGTGCTCCTTTCTCTGTGGAGGTTTCTTTCAGTTTATATGTAAAATGAGAGCACTGTAAAAGAAGCCTAACTCACATGCAAACACTGAGACTGCCTAAGTAAATGTAATGGAATAGTGTATTTTTCTTTATTTGAGCCGACTTTAATGCTTAGCAGTTCTGTAAGTAAACATTTATAGATCAAATCAAAAGGTTGGCAAAGGAAGCACTCTGGATAAATTAGAAGCTAAACTGATCTAAATGAGAAAAGATGGAGAGATAACTTTGCCCAGCTAAAAAGCACATACTATTGGTTGTGCTCAGATAATTAAATGAATGAGCTCTTTTCTATTGAACAGCTGATCTGGAATTGATAAACATAATTAATAATTAACTTTTTAATTAAATATCAATTTAAAACAAGTGTAGTAATATGCCACTTGCATTTAATTTTGCTGTCTTTTCTTCTTTATTTATTTATTTTATTTATTTAAATTTCTTATATACCGGCATTCGCGATGGGAGTCGCATCATGCCGGTTTACAAATAACAAGGTGTGACAACAGAATAAATACTTAATAACTTAAAAACATTAACATGTGATAGAAGAATAAGGTAGCAGTTACAATAAAACAGGGGTAAAATGCAACTTGGAATGAAGAGAAGGCAAAAGAGAGATTAACACTGAGATAACAAAAGAATGACCAAGGTAAATAGAACCAAGGTAAATAAACCTGCCTCATTAAAAAAGAGAGAACATTATTGAGTTGTCAAAGGTTGTTGATTACTCTGACGGGAGTTCTTAGTTGCTTAAGTTGAGAGTGGGTTCAGTTGGTGTCTGGAAAGGCTTTCAAGAATAGCCAGGTTTTAAGTCTTTTTCTGAAAGTGGGGAGGCAAGGTTCCTGTCTCAGTTCTGGTGGTATAGAATTCCACAAGGTAGGTCCTGCTGTAGAGAAAGCCCTGTTTCTGAGAGTCCTATGGTTAAAGGTTTTTGCAGGAGGCGCCTGTAATGAGACTCTGTAGGACTCTCTGATAGGTCTGATGGAGGTATGTTTTTTAAATGGGATTTGGAGGTTAAGCGGAGAGAGTTGATGGAATGCTTTGTAGATGGTAGTAATGGATTTATATAAGATTCTATAGTGCACTGGCAGCCAATGTAAGTCTTTGAGAATCGGAGATATGTGGTCTCTTCTTCTTGTGTTTGTCAAAATTCTGGCCGCCGTGTTCTGAACCATCTGAAGAGGTTTAGTATGAGAAGACGGGAGACCTAATAGAATAGAATTGCAATAATCTAACTTAGAGAAGATTATTGATTGCAAAACTGTTCTGTAATCGTGGAAATGGAAAAGTGGTTTGATTCTTTTTAAGACGTGTAATTTATAAAAGCAGTCCTTCGTGGTTTGATTAATAAAAGATTTTAGATTTAGCCGATTGTCGATAATGGCTCCTAGGTCTCTTACATGTGAAGTTTGAAAGCCGGTTGGAGGATTTGAGGTGAGGTTACTGTTTTCAGGGGAAATTATGAGGACTTCGGTTTTAGCGGAATTTAAGATTAGATTTAGGCTGGAGAGGAGGTTGTCAATATTTTGAAGACAGTTTTCCCAGATTTTGATAGTTTTTGTAAGGGATTCTTTGATAGGGATGACAATCTGGATGTCATCTGCGTATAGAAAGTATTTGAGGTTAAGATTAGTTAATAGTTGACATAGGGGTAGGAGGTAAATGTTAAAGAGCGTGGGGGAGAGAGAGGAGCCCTGTGGAACACCTAGCGAAGAAGGGTAAAACTGTGATTCTTTGTTATGTATTTTGACTTTATATCCTCTGTTTCCCAAGAATGATTTGAACCAGGCAAGAGCAGAGCCTGTAATTCCGATGTTCGCTAGTTGATTTAGGAGAAGGGAGTGATTCACGGTGTCAAAGGCCGCCGATAGGTCGAGGAGTATCAGCAAGTAGGCGTGACCTTTATCGAGGCCCATGATGAGGTAATCTGTCAGAGATATGAGAAGTGATTCTGTACTTAAAGATTTTCGGAAGCCGTATTGAGTGGGGAATAATATGTTGTTGTCTTCGAGGTATTCTGATAATCTGGTGTTGACTAATTTTTCTGTAACCTTGGCTATAAAAGGAAGGTTGGATATTGGGCGGAAGTTGGATGGATCTTTAGGATTAAGGTTCGGTTTTTTTAATAGGGGTTTGATAGAAGCAACTTTCAGGTCGTCTGGATAAATTCCTTGGGCTAAGGAACAATTGATAATGTCAGTTAGGGTTTTGGAGATGGTATCTGGAATTAGCAGCAGTAGTTTGGGAGGGATCTGGTCAAATGGGTGGGATGATGGTTTCATTCTCTTCAATACTAACTTGGTCTCTGATATTGCAATGGGTTCGAAGGCTTGTATAGCCATGTCATTGCAGTGATGGCGGAATGTGCTGGGTGGGGCTAGGGTATTCGTTTTTAGTTGAGATTGCAGGTTGGAAATTTTGTTACTGAAGAAGATGGCCAGCTCCTCAGCTTTTTCGTGTGCTTGGTTGAGTGGGATGTCCGGAGAATTGGGTTGAGTTAAGTTCGAGACGTAAGTAAAGAGGGCTTTTGAATCGAAGATGAGGTGATGTATCTTGTGAGCGTAGTAGTCCCTTTTTGTTTTTAGTGTGGCACTCTTGTAGATGTGAAGAGCAAGTTTGTAAGCTGAGAGGGAGGTCGGTGATGGTGCTTTACGCCATTTATTTTCTTTTTGTCTCAGTGAAAGCTTGAGTTTTTGTAGTTGGTCATTAAACCAGGGTTGTCTTCTGGCGGCATTATGTTTAGGTTTTTTTGTTGCCAGTGGGCAGAGTTTATTAGCTGCCAATTCTGTGATGTTGGACCATGAGTGGAGAGCCGTGTTGGGAGTGGAGATGTCTATGTGGGGGAGTTCTAGGACAAGGTGTTCGTGAAGTTCATCTGATGAACATAGGTTTCTGTAAGTAAATTGAGGTTGAAGATCTTGTTTGATGTTAGATTGTGCCAGCGAAAAAGTGGTAGAAATTAAAGCATGGTCTGACCAGGGGACTATTTTGCATATGGGGGGTGCTGAGTACGCGATGCCTGAGTTTACAAAAATGAGATCCAAAGTGTGTCCTGCTCTGTGAGTAGGGTTGTTGATTATCTGCTTGAATCCCATGGCGGTCATTGCATTTAGGAAAGTTTCACAGTTTGTAGATGGAGAGGGGTCATCAACATGTAAGTTGAAGTCTCCCAAAATGATGGCTGGAACCGCAAGATTTAGGTTAGTAGCTATTATTTCTAGAATGGGGGAGGCATCTGATTCCAGCAGTCCCGGAGGGGCGTAGACTAGAATGATTTGTAGCTGGTCAGATTTGAAAAATCCGGCTTCAATTTTTGTGGGAGAATGAATTGGGAATTGAGTAAGTCTCAGCTCTTTTTTGGCTGCAAGGAGAATACCCCCACCCTTTCTTTTCTGTCTGGGAATAGAGAAGAAGTCATGGGATTCCGTAGGAAGTTGGTTTATTAGTGCGGTGTCCGTCTGTTTAAGCCAAGTTTCAGTAATTGCACAGAGGTCGGGTTTGGTGTCCAGTAGAAGGTCATTAAGTATTAGTGTTTTTTTGGTAAGGGATTGAGCGTTGAATAAAATCAGAGAGAAAAGAGCCAGGCCTAGTGTCTGTGTAAGGGGGGAAATCATGATAGGGATGAGTGATTTATAGGTAGTTGGCCGTGAAAACACTGATGGGTTTCTAATGAGAAATGACCTTTGTTGGAGAATTGGAATAGGGAGACCAGTATGCATTGAGGCTTGGAGGGGTGAGCGCTGGATGCTTGCTGGAGTGGAAGGAAGAGCGCTGGATGCTTGCTGGAGTGGAAGGAAGAGCGCTGGATGATTGCTGGAGTGGAAGGAAGAGCGCTGGATGATTGCTGGAGTGGAAGGAAGAGCGCTGGATGATTGCTGGAGTGGAAGGAAGAGCGCTGGATGCTTGCTGGAGTGGAAGGAAGAGCGCTGGATGATTGCTGGAGTGGAAGGAAGAGCGCTGAATGCTTGCTGGAGTGGAAGGAAGAGCGCTGGATGATTGCTGGAGTGGAAGGAAGAGCGCTGGATGATTGCTGGAGTGGAAGGAAGAGCGCTGGATGATTGCGTTGGTCTCAGGGCTATTTGAACAGAATGTAAAAGGTCCTCATTGAGCCTAGGCTTCAAGATGTGGTTGTAGATTGGTGGAGTTTCACGTAGCTGTAGTTGTTCGCAGGTGGGTGGTGTCGTCTGCAAGAGGCCTTTGTTTGTTTGTTGGGCTTCCCTGGGTGGAGAACGGGGCTCCTCGGGGCTGCAACGAAGGGGCGAGACAAAGGGGCTGGCCCCTTTGTCGTGCTCCTTAGGCGTGCGACGCACGGCGTGCGACGCCTAGGCGCTGTGGTCGATTTAAAGGGCTCCTGGCCCTGCTGCTATTGGCGGCTTGTGCGGGTACGGATTGGCCGCTTCACGGCCCGGAGGAGGGCTGTGGGTGGCGCCTCGGTTTGCGGCTCTGCGCCTCTGCGCCTCGTGGCCGGCGCTGGGGGCTGCCGGGGGCAAGGGTGCGAATCAGGGCCTTTAACAGGTCACCTTTAACAGGTCATCATTATGGTTGCAGGTCCTTATGGCTTCAAATAGCACCATTTTGCCTAAATTAAATATTTCAGACTGCTGTTTGGGTTATGCAAGATTAATGTACCTCTCCTTAGACAAGCTGCTGGACGTTGTCCCACCTTTAGCAGCGTTGCTAGAACATTCTGCTGCTCTGCCACCTGCGGCTGCCCCACTATTGGGCCAGAGAGAGGAACTGAAGAGCAGCAGCAGAAGTCACGGGTGTGGAAGAGGACCACGACATTTTGATGCTGGCTAGGGTGGCAAAATTCATTACCATGGCCCTGCTTCTGTAGCAGCATCCCGTGCATTATCTGCACGAGGAACATGTGTCGTTCTTTTCTTCCTTCTTTTAGTCATAATTCTCATGGGTGCCTGAAAACTTCAGACTTTGTTGGAAGTTGATGCTACCAGCCTCATGGAACTTTTGAGAGAAGCAAATCATTCACAGGCCCGGATCTGGAGGGCCTTTCTATTTTAGTCCCATCACAAAAGACCTCACCATTCTGAGGTGAAGTTCATTTTCAAAAGGATAGATGCTAGCCACATGGCTGTCCTAACCCCACCCTAAAATCTCACCCCAGTTAGACCACTGGTAGTCAAGTTATCATGCTTCTGGATGAAAGGATTTAAACCATTGACTCATTTTGCATATAATACATGTTCACAATATAAAATTGTTTAAATTAGTTTTATATGGAGTGTCATTTTTTTATTTTTAAAGTCAAAATAATAAAATTTTCATTAAATAAAAAAATTAATTCAACAACCTAGTGTAAAAATCTACTTATAAGATACATTTATACATATTTGCTCTATCAACATACAGTAAATAAGCACATATGCAAAGGTACATAAAAACAAAGACATAAATTCATAATACACAAATTAATCAGATAAATTAATTAATAAAAGCACCAAATACTTGACCAATTAACCACCACATCAGCGCTTTCCAACCTAGAATTGAAAAGAGGTAAAAATAAGGTCCTTTGTTGGGCTCCCAGTCATGCAAAATAAAGAAAATGCCTGAAAAAAATTATTATAAGGTTAGAAGGAAGTGCTTAGTAAAGTCAGACAATGGCGTTTGTGCTTGCTGTGGCATTTTCAGAGTTTTCAGTCTGGCTTACAGAAGTTGATGTCTTTCTTTTGTTCCCCATCAGTGCTCGGCCTTGTGGTAATGATAGTCGGGACTCCTAACACATAGTAGGTAGGTGTTGAAAAATCTGCAAACCCTGCTTGTGTTCACATACTCTGAAGCTCAGCCTGTAAGCCAGTAGCTGTATAAATCCAAACTCTCCATCTCAGGATGCCCATGTACTGGATTCTGGAGGAAGCTGCCATCTGTGGCTCCACGCTGAGGACATTCATTGTGATGGCTGGTCTAGATGGCAAAGCCCTTGGAGAGTTGAAGACGAAGGTTTATGGCTTTGTAGCCCTGGGCAGGGGCTGGTTCTGACTGGGCTGAAGCTCAAAGAAGCAGGAGGAAGCTGTCAGGAAACCCCATCCCCAAACTATTATTTTCTTTTGGAGAAACTGCATTACCAAGTATGAGGTTATTTCAGGAACACCTACATTGCAGATACTAGAGCTCTATTAAAATATCCCTATGCAGGGGAAGGCAACATCCTGTCCTTGTGGACAACAATCCACTTGGGGTTTCAGGTTATCTCTAATGAAAAGGCATGAGATAGATTTGCATGCACATGGCTTCAATTGTATGCAAATCTACCTCATGCATATTTATTAGGGGTATCCTGAAAACCTGAGCGGATTCATTTGGATATTTAGTACAAATTCAAGGGCAAGGGTTGTGGAAAATAGATACGGGAAGGGGGTGGGGGGTAACCTCCAGTCCTTGTGGATAACTAACCTTGCCTTTCCACAATCCTTCCTTGAATTTATAATAAATGTCATCCTTTTTCAGGATGGCATGGCCTGAATGCCTCCAAGGTACATAAGCGCTGAAGTTTAACACCTCAATTTAAAGCTTTAGGCTTTCCAGTGATGGAAAAACTGATTCCAAAGGGCTTTTCTCACAACGTTTCAAGGCCGTGCAACAAACCATGGGACTCCTCAACAGAGATAACCCAACAAGGTAAGGATTCTCTTCTGCCCTGCCCCACAGTTGGAGGCGACCGGCAGCAGCTCCCGTCAACCCTCTGCACCTCAGTTTGTATCAACGCCTCATTCCCACTTCAGTGAATTAAGGAGCCGACTGTCCTTCTGGCACACTTCCAGGACAGGCATCAAAGCAAAGTATGTTGCTTCCCCTCTGCAAAATTCTCTCCACTGTCTTTTAGCTCGGATGGAAAACTCATTTGAAAGGGCTTTTTCTTACCATCACATTTGCTGCTCTGTGATACACTGTACTTCCCCACTTTTACTTACGGAACGAATGCTCGGGTCACGGATGAGACTGTTTAGCTCTGTCCTTAGACTAGGCTTTTCATCCCCAGCAACACTGGACTTGACTTCTCTCCCAGGGAAGGATTGTTTTTCAAAACGTCAGGGAGAAACCCGGATCGCAACTTACTTTTCCTCTCCATACTCTCCAGAGGAATCACATTTCCCTTTCTTTTCTTCCATCGGCTCCTATCAGGCAGTCAAACTTAAGGGCTGACTGCAAGGTACCAATTTAGCCACTCTAAGTCACAAGGCCACAAAAGAAAGTACAGTACAACTTCCATCTTAAACCCAATTCTATTGAATGACTGTTTCCGTGCAGATCTGACTGTGAGTCAATGGGGGACGATTAATCCTCAAAACCATAAAGCACAAGTATTTGATTTTGTTGCAAACAGCGAGATTATTTACTAATTTATTTTCTCATGTGTTCCTTTAGGGTGCGTCCCACTGTGGGAAGGATGGCCACACAGTGCCGCATCCGAAAGCCAGCACACTCTCTCTAGTCTACGTCATTAGACAGGCAGACACAGTCACAGATTTTAATTTTGATCTATTTCATATTTGGGAAAGAGCATCGTATTAAGCAGACTAGATGGGCCTTGTGGTCCTTATCTGCCATCCGACTATGTGTTTCTGTATTCAGGAAAAGGCAAGCCTCCTAGAGAACTGCTCCTAGCAGTTGCTTCCTCTGCTCAGAAACAGGAAATAATCAGCCAAGGAATTACTTGCGAAGAAAAACTATATATATCTATATACATATATATCTATATCTATATCTATATATATCTCAGAATGTCATTTTTTTTTTTTTTATCTACAGCCAAAACATGGAAATATTGACATTGGTCACTACTTTCCATTATGAAGAAGAAATGCATCATAACACAGAGGGCAGCCCTCAAACAAGAAGAGGAAAAATGGTTATGTTTTAATATCATATTTACTGTACATTATAAGTACATCAGCCCGTTTTGTATATTTTGCTTTCTTTTGTGTAATCTTATCATTGTGCTTGAAAATTATGCGGCTTTTTTTTTTTTTTCTTTTCCTTTGAGTACCTGCCAAGAAAGCACTTACATTAGAATATTAGTGTATCATTTGGCAAGTACATCACATAATGTCGTTTTTCTTTTTGCAGTCAGTATCTAACCATGTTTTCAGCCTGTTGGAAAGAGCGATGGTCCGTTTTATAAATAAGACCTTGTGGCAATGCAGACATGTAAGAGATAGAACCAGAAATGAAACAAATTAGCTTCAATACACGCTGGAGTGAAGTGGCCCAGGCTTTGTCACAGAAAAGTTGCAAATGCCAGTTCCTAGCTGGCGTCGCAACTCCTGCATTCACATCTTGATAAAATAACAGGATGTACCTTTTCTTGAAGGTTATGACATATTCAATAAATAGAGATTGAATCCTGAAGATAGTCATCATGGATTCAACTCTACAAAGTTAGATGATGTGGGAAAAGTCATAACCAGAGACAAAGGAGCACTTCATGCCGGCTGGCACCATTTTGGAAATGGGGGTCAGCCCTAGATCATAGGGGAGGCCTTCAACTCTAGACCACCAGGGCATTAAAGTAAGTGCACCAGAAGTGAGTACTGTATTGTTTTTACCAAGGGAAGGGATTTTGGGCCAGGAGAGGGACTAGATTTGCAACATTTTGTTTAAATTTGGAACATTTGGCTGCCTCTAGGGGTGGCTGGAGGTGTGTGTGTGTGTGTGTGTGTGGGGGGGGGGGGGGGTGTCTCAACAGACCACCACTGATTTTTACAGTTCTAGGATGGGGAGAGCACCAAGGGCTGCACTGGCCCCTTTAAGGCCTCAGCCCGGGAGCAGTGAGGAATGTGTTAATGTCTCAATGTGCCTGGGGAAAATTCACTACACATTCAATCAAATAACAAGGCTTGCAAATTTTGAGGCCAGCTCTGTTATTTGATTTGCATTACATTTCCTTATTTATCACCTGATATACAGGTGTTTGCATGCTCATTTTAATATGCACTGGGTTTTTTTAGGGTGAAAATAGTGCGAGGTATTTAAAATATTGCATATTATCTGTGCATTAAGGCATTTATCACACAGTAAAGATCTAACACAGCTTAGTAAATGCCCCTCTAAGTTTGTACCTGAGGCAGTGGAAGGTGAAGTGACTTGCCCAAGGTCACAAGAAGCATCAGTAAGAGAACTGAAATTTGAACTTGCTTTTCCTTGGGTGAGGGCTACAAAAAAGCTAGGGAAGGAAAAGATGAACGAAGAAGGTACTACCTCCAGTGGTAAAGCAGCTCCACCTAATGAAAGCACCACCCTCCAATGAAGGTAGGAAATCAACCCTACCAATAAAGGTACCCTCCGCCGCATTGATCAAGGCAGGACTCCACACCACTATCTGACCTTCCTCCCACCTCTCCAAAATGATTTCTTACCATTTCATAGGGTCCCAATCTTCACAGCCCTGAGGGATGTCAGAGCCTTTCTGCTGACACCACTGCAGCCCACTGAATGACATCACCTAGTGGCACGTCATCACTTTCACATGGTAGTCACTCACTAATTGTGATGGGGTCGGTGGGAGAAGGGGAAGGAATGACTACGCCCATGGCAACCAGTCTTTTTACTACTAGTTGGCTAGCACAAGGGATTTTGACTCATAACATGAACCCCTTGTCTGAAGCAGGGTGTAACTTTTAGCTGTTAGCAGACATGCATCAAATAGCACATGGAGGAAAGAATACCATGCTATTTCACATGTGCATACAATGTTCCCTAATTTAAATGCAGGTGTACACCAAGATGGTAACTTTCAAAAAGCCATGCGCATGTACATGTGCATGCATATGCCCACTCGGGCATATGCATGCACGTGGCCATTTTATAACATAAGTGCATATATGAGCGCACAATATAAAATCAACTGTACGCGCATACACGTGTGAACAACTTTATATGGATGCATGCATATGCATGCAAATGCTGGATCTACTATGTAAGTAGGAGGATTTTATTAGATACACGCTCCGAAGCAATTACCAGTTTCCGCAGTCCATTCCCAGTTCGCCCAGTAAATGATAGGAATTGCTAATTCCCTTAGTTAATATGCCTCCCGTTTCCCCTTTTAGCCCCAACCCTTAAAAACTTGCTAACTTACCTCATATATTTTGTTCCATTACTTACTCGCCATCCATAGCAGAAGTAAAGTTACGCACTTGTGCATGTAAACACTTCCATGCACATTTCATGTTACAGACCCTAACCACCCATGCCCCACCCAGACGCTGCCCCTTTTATGCCTTTCCCATTTGTGCATGTACCAGGAGATACGTGCGTACTTAAAATCTGTGTGGCACACACCGGCCCGAGATATTCGCATATCTCACAGCTTTGGTATGCGTAGAGTTTTTTAAAATCCACCTGTATTGAGTTAAGTTTCAAAAGGATTTACGCATGTAAGACTGCTTTTGAAAATGACTACTTTTATGCATGTAACTCCTTTGAAAATGTACTTCATAGGGCTGAATTTACAAAATAGATGCTTAAAAATTGCTATGATGAATGCTGTGAAACTCCTTTGAAACTTCATTTTGTTATTTAGCACATACCTGCTAGCATTGGTTAGGAACTGTTTAGCATGCACACTAATTTGTTAGCATATAGAGCCCTAAGGCTATTGGAAATAGTTAATATCTTTTTATTTGTTAAGAACAGTCACAAGAGAAAAAATATTTTGTTTTATTTGATGAAGACCTCAGAACTCTAATTGCTCAAAATCAAGTGCATGAAACAATTTTACTTTATTACATCACATCCAGTGATGAAAGAAATAGCTGAATGAGGTCAAGTGCTGGGTCATCTCTGAACCTGGGCAGGTAGATAATATAACATTTGACACTGTGCATTAGACAGTGAAAAATACCCCCAACACATTATCCTATCTTAACTGCTCTCATTGTTTTTCATCATGCATCTCTAATGTATTTATTTGGCAACAACAGAAACTTGACACTGATTGATATGATTAAAGGGGACCCTACATTTACATGGTGACGGCTGCAGTTCATTGTCAGACCCTTTGGGAAACCTCCCTGATGCTTATATTATCGAATGATAAATGTGTCCATTTTCCCTCCCAAACAGAAGATAATTTACACTTATTCTTTTTAGCTGTATACTGTACATCCTAGCAAGAGTATGATGTAATCTGTGCTTAATATAGGATCATCTGACAAGGAAGAGCACCTAGCCCCTAAACGTTCCCTTCTGGATGTATCACTCTCTACCAGCGCATGTACTGCAAAATCTATGTACAATGAATGAACTTCAGTCATTAAGACCCCAATATAGCAGACCATCTCATCAAGTCTCTCAATGACACAAAATGGGGAGAAAGTTAGCAGAGTTAAGTTTCACTCATTCCAGCTAGAAATACTGGCTCCTCATCTGTTGCCTAGAAGCAAACCAAAAACAACCTGCACCAAGTCTCTCATCAGTCACTCCATACCACACCACCTTTGTGTGTAGCCAGGACACCAGTGGAAGAGAACATAAAGTGCACAACTTACCTGGCATAAATTGAGGCAGCATCTGAACTAACACACTGAACCCAACTAACACTGGAAAGCTGACAGAGCTTTTCCCACATCGTGGTAACTACTGGTGCTGGTGATCCCCAAAATAGGACTTTAGAAATCTCTCCGCGCTTGTGATCCTTGTAATTCTACTCTAGGAAGCTCTCGGTCAAGGCAAGCTACCATACCGAATCCCCAGTCTTCCGGATCGTCGCCCCTAAGGAACTCGTTTCATACATTAAACCTTCATGATCTGAGAAGATATTCGCGGATGTCTCCCGTGGACTTATTTGTTGGGGATCTCACCTTCGACACACCCTGACCCCTTAATTCCAAATACACCCTGACCCCTTAATTCCAAATACTTTGTTCAACTGTTTGTGAGTTCCCTCCTGATGCAGTTCTTTCGAAACATGGCCCTTGTCGGGGGACCGTGAAGCCATTGGTTTTATGTATACCTTTTGTGATGCTGACATACTAGCCCGTATACAATTAAAGATGGTTTGCTTTGAACGTTAAAGGACATTAGTAAATTTGTTGCCCTTCCTCTTGGTATTATTTCACTGATTACTGCTGGTTGGACTTTTCGCCCTTGTTGTTTTTTGCGTGTCTGATAGGCCACCATAGGTTCGACAAGGGGATATCAGAATGTCTCTTGCAGGAGTGCGTATGATTAGCCAACCTTTTAAAACACCACAAGAGCAACAACAAGAAACAGTGCAAAATAGAGATGTGGATGTAGATATTTTTCTTTTTTTTTTTTTTTTAATGAATTTTTTGTTTCATTTTGGGGTAGATTTTAAAACTTCCCCCTAGCCTGACCTTCCCACCCCTTCCCCTAACCTTTCCCCCCCTAGCCCTACTCTAACCCCTCCCCCCCGTCCTTTGCTCCTGCCTCCAGGCAGGCTGCCCGCACGCGATCCTCCAACACAGCAGCAATGGCCATTCTGTCGGAGACCTCTAGCCCCGCCCTGCCTCTGGACCGCCCTGCCCTGCCCCCACCCTGCCTCCAGACCGCCCCTTTTGTAAATCCCCGGGACTTACACGCGTCCTGGGGCTTTATGTGCGTCGCCAGGACCCTTTTAAAATAGGCCCGGCATGCAAACCTTTTTAAAATCCGGCCCTTTATGTTTATTTCAGTTTATTTGAACCAAAATAAACACCAAAGCAAAAAGAAAAAGAAAAAACCTAGTTGAGTTTTTTCCCCCTCTGCAAAAAAAACCCAAACAAAAACAGTTCCAGCAAAATAAAACAATTAACCCTCCCCCCCCCCCCCCCATGCCTCCCCGTCACAATGCAATTTGCTCTATCTGTGGAGTTCCCATAGTTCAAAGAGACAGGTGCACTCCCCAATCGCTTAGGATCACTTCTGTCCCTTTTAAGTTACTTGAACTCCAGGGATGGAGTAAGCTGTGCTGTGGGGAGTGAGTGGAAGGGATAGGGGAAGTCCCAGGGGAGGGCTAAGTTTGGCAGTGGAGGTGAATCAGGAGCTTGAGCCTTGCATCATGAAGCAAATCAAACAAACAAAAAACAAAACAAATTTCTTTGGGGTTTTTCACTTTCATGAGTGCACAGCTGCTCCAGTCATGGGAGGGTTTCTGCAGCACATCCTTAAATTCCAGTTTCAGCAGGGGTGACAAGTTTGACTGTAATAAAAAAAGAATAAATCTGGTGGACAAAATGGCACACAGTAGCCTGGTACAGTCACAGAGCAGCTACAGTTCTGCCGCCATCTTCATCCACCTTTCAAAAGTGAAATCTGAATGTTTTATCTTTATTAATCACTGACTCTGTGGGTGGGGGGGCTTTGTGCACCAGAAACCGGAGATAATTAACTTCAGTATACTGCTCTTCTTATCAGTGTTACACTCTTGTCATCCTGCGGAACGGTTAGACCCAGCAGCTTTTGTAGTTTCCCATTTAATGCTAATGCTTTAACATGGATGTTTTAAATGGCAGTGTGATTCATCCTTATTAAATGACCTTTTCTTCTGCATCTCTTCCCTATCTTATGATAATTGACTGTGTACATTTCGAAGGGTCTGAATCATTTTCATACAACATACAGGGATGGTTACGTTAATCCTGGCGCTCGTACACACATGGGCACACGTTTGCCAGCTCGCATCCATTTTATGACATCCACGCGTGTGCACGCGCATATTATAAAACAGCCTGGATGTGTGCACGTGCGCGCACAATTTTAAACGGACGTGTGTGTGTGCAGGCAAATCTCGCTTCTGCTACATGAGTGGAGGAATTGTATAAGGTACGCACCACGATGCCATAGGTGGTTTCCCCAGTTCACCCATTTAAGGGATAGGACTTCCAGAGCCACCTGGTTTAATAGTCTTCCTTTCCCCCTGTTAGAGCCAACCCTTAAAACCCTACTGACTAGCCTATATTTTTTACTTTTACATGCCACCTATAGTGGGAGTAAAGTTATGCGGCAGAGGACCCCAGAGCACTCCTGAGCATGTAAGAATTTACACGCACATCTCTTGGCCTTCCTCCAACGTGCCCACGCCCCCACGCCAGACCATGACCAAGCCCCACCCCTTTTTCTAAACTTTTGACTTATGCATGTAGTGAGGGTATGCAGGCGGCTTTTAAAATCCGCTCAGTGTGTGCTGGCCCAAATTGTGCACATATCTCCCAGATTTGACGCATGTAGGTGTTTTTATAATGCGCTTTTAAGGTTTGACTCTGTCTTTCAGATTCATTTCTGCCTGGCTTCTTTGACCACTAATGGCCAATGCATTTAACTGCAAACTAGAAACCGACTGATGAGGAAAAACATTATGCCTAATTAAAAAATAAAACCTTCCTTAAAACTATTTTTAAGTGGATAAAAATGGCAATGTAAAACATACAGGTAGCTAGAAATAATGCAGGAGAATGGTTAACATGCCCATTAATGAGACAGTTTGCCAGACTTATTACCCTTCAACCAAGTGTCAGGCATTTCTTACAAGCGACTGATTTGAGTTGCTTGTGAATGTTTGTAGCCTATGTATATGCATGATGTTATCAGGAGGACCCATATCTAATCCGTTGATAATATGAGAAGAACAGCAGCTATAACGAGATATAATGGCAGAGTAGGTGAAGCCTGGTGCTTACTGTGCTGCCCTACGATTCTGGGCAGGTTCTGGATCATGGGTTTAAAACTCACTTCCTACTCCTTGACTGAGCTACTGTATCTCCCTGTCTCCTAGGATCCAATTGAGGATGAAGACAATATAAAAATACTGTTTATGGATTCCCGGCACAAGGTAGGGGTAAAAACCTAGAAATCACATAGTACACAAACCCGCAAAGGTGTGTTGGGCCTGCAGCCCTAGTTTTGAACATGAAAGTGAATATGGTGTAATGGACCTTACAGTCACGTTACCATTAAGTCCTGGGTATCCCTGTATTCAAAAAGCAGTTTAGGTTCGGTTAGACGAAAGGGGAGGAGCCATTCGGAACAGGCAACCCCTTTGAGAGCGCTGGAATGGCCGGCCTCCTGGGAGTTAATAAAAGCAGCTTGTAAGAGTGAGCTCTGGGGCAGTGCAGCATTGAATTGGAGTTAGGAGGAAGTGCAGGAGTTTTTACCTTTGTTGGTTTTTGGGCCTACCCTTGGACTCAGGTACCATCTGCCTGCAGTTCCTGGGCAAGGTCAAGGGAGCATTCCTTTCAGTTCTGGCTGGCTGGGTTGATCTGGGATATTTTGGGGGATTTTTTTTAAATTTTTGTGGTAGGAGCCTTGTGAGATTCCTGGTCCTCTCCTGAGCACAGGGTTTCGGGGAACCACGTGTTCAAGGTGCCCAGGGATAGGGAAGACCTGCCCTTCAGAAGTGGTGACCTGAACAGGGAACAACTCTGGTGTTGAGATCAGTTTTGGGGGTAAAGAGACATTTTGGTTAGAAAAACTGGGAGGAAGAGTTTTGCTGCCCCTGCTTCCTACCCTGAGAAGGAACATCGAGAGCTGTGAGTTCCCTTTCCAACTTGGGATCTGAATATTGTGAGTGAGATTGAGAAGGACTGAGGAGAACTGTGAGTAAAACCAAACTTGAGTCACATCTGAGGACCCCCTCTTGGAGTCTTCACCCCTGGGAAGAGAGATAATTGGGAGCCTGTGCAGAGACTGTGTAGTCAATTTTTGGCCAGCTGGAAGGAGGTTTTCTGTTCCAACAAGGATATCCCTGCCCAATTGGAAACCTCATTAATTCAAGCCCTGGATGGTCAGTGTTTCCCTTGTCTCTGGACCGACATAAAGAGACCCTTGCACAGAAAGAGAAAAGAGATAGAACTGTAACAACCTCCACCTGTGGAAACCAAAGGAATTACGTTGAATTGTGCCAGTATTTCATCTGATTACCCATCAGTAAAGGTTCTGATTCTGGACACTAAACCCCGAAGTCTCCTATGTATTCTTTCTGGCACCTACAGCATTCATACTGTTGGGGAAAGTAAGTATACCTCTCCCGGGGAACATAAGTAGAATCTACCCTGTCACATTGGGGGTCTAGAAGTAAATCTCCCCCCCCCCCCCCGCAAAGATTCCAGCCCTGGGGAAAAGAGGGACAGTGAAAGAGTTAGCCGGTGAGTGGGTCCAGCCCCAAAGATACTTAAACTCTTTCATGGCCCCCATTGGTGTGCAATCTGCACCTGGGGATGGGGTTACAATGGATTCACTGAATGTCTTCATAGTATCTTCGTAAATACATCCTGCTTGAGGTGAATTTGACAGAACTGAGGTCAGAATACATAAGACTTTACCCCTGAGGGGTGAGGTTACAGACTTACTTCAAATCTACTGCAAACCCCTTCTGGGCTGCTCAGCTTCAATTTACCAGAGCCACCTAGATAAAACTTCAGCCTCTTTTCCCAGCAGTCTGCTGGTTTGAGGCCAGCTAGAGCTTTCCTTGTCTTTACATCTGGGTGGGTAAGCATTTGAGTTTCCATAATTAATCCAAAACACTGTACTCTCCCTTGGGTCTTACCACCAAGCTTTGGAATAATCTAAACAGCTACCAAGAGCAGTGAGGCTATTGCCCAAACATCTGGCTGCGTAGGTCCCATGACCTTGCTGGACCATATCCAGCAGCTACCAACCTGCTGACATCGGCCCACACATGCAGTGACATCCATACTGTGGAGGACAGAAGCCTCACTGTGGTTTTACTGACTCCTTTCATACATTGTGTTGCCAATTTGGTGGTGGTATGATTATTAATAACATTGTGTTGTGCCTTCCTGTTCCTCTTTAGAAGCTTTCATGAAATCCATGTGTCAGAAGTGTATATTGCTGACTGCCGAACCAGTCAGTTTAGAGAAAGCTGAAGTCTGATCCATAAAGTCTAGAGGATGTGAATGAAGAGAAGAGGCATGGGGGTGGCTTGCAGGAATGACGGCTACTACCTGGAGATTAATATTCTTATTCAATAAACATACACATGGTTAATGCGACACCAACATTGCTCTTAATGCTCTATGCTTCAACGGCAAGAGGAAATGTGGAAAAAAGGATTTGCAGCCACAAAAAAGCAGGGGAGTAGCTTGTTTGTTACGGCAGTTACTACCCAGAATCAATTAAGCCTGATACTTCACTTGGAATACAAATCCAGTGCAGCTCACTGCTTCAACGGCAGGGGGGATGAAGAAAAGAGGATTTATATTCAGACAACAACCAATAAGGACTGAATTGCACAGGCTAGGTAAACAAGCGTGGGAATAGCTTGCTTATTACGGTGGTTACTACCCCTAAACAATTAGCAAGATACTTCTCTTAGATGCAGCACTGCTATCTATATTGATGGCGGAGGTGGAAGGGAATGAGAACCAAAAAGTTACTTATAAGGGCCAAGAGTAATAGCTAAGTATGAAAAAAATAAGTGTGAAAGCTTGCTGGGAAGACTGGATGAGCCGTTTGGTCTTCTTCTGCCATCATTTCTATGTTTCTATGTTTCTAAGTATTAAATTGCAAAGCATTTCTGGGCCAGCATGATGGCTCAGTGGCAATGCTGTAGGCTGCCATTTGGAGAAGCTGCATTCCTTTCCCAGGTCAGGACTCATCAGAGCTGGGGATGCTATAGGGGCAGCATTCATAGCGCCCAGGGAAGGCAAGCCCCAATGGTAACATCTGCTGGCCAGTCTTAGGGGCAGATTTTAGAAAAGTACGCACACCTGGCGCAAACAAGGGTATGCCGGATTTTAATAGATACACGCGTAGCCGCGCGTATCTTTTAAAATCCTGGGTCGGCGCGCGCAAGGCTGCGCAAAATCGGCAGCCTGTGTGCGCCGAGCCGCGCAGCCTGCCTCTGTTCCCTCCGAGGCCGCTCCGAAATCGGAGCGGCCTCAGAGGGAACTTTCCTTCCACCTCCCCCCACCTTCCCTTCCCTTCCCCTACCTAACCCACCCCCCGGCCCTAGCTAATTCCCCCCCTACATTTATTCCAAAAGTTACGCCTGCCCGAGGCCCCCGATGATGCGCCGGCCGCGACACGCCCCCGACACGCCTCCCAGGAAAGCCCCAGGACTTACGCGCATCCCAGGACTTTGCGCGTGCCGGCAGCCTATGTAACATAGGCTCAGCGTGCGCAAGGGGAGCTTGGGGCAGGTTTTCGGGGGGTACGCGCGTATCTTACGCTCGTACCTCTTTGAAAATCTGCCCCTTAGTGTCTGTGCTACCAAGTTCCAGAGCAAACCACGTTCTATGGCTAGAGCCCCTGGTTTCCTACAGCTAATTTTTCAAGATTCTGTGGCAATTATATGGCAAATAGCATAATTTTTCATAAAGATTCACACCTCTAACTATGCAAATAAAAGTCAATTTTTTTTATTAAAAATCATTTGCATTTAAAATATATACAAATACAAAATTTACAATTACAAAAATCAACAAATTTTCAAGACATATGGGGGTAGATATTCAAAAGCTAGCTGGTTATCTAAGTTAGCTGGATAGATATAACCGGCTAACTTACATGGGATATTCAGAGGCATGGCTATGCTGCTGAATATCCCTGTAAAAATCTCTACTTTGACAGAAAAGCCTTATCTGTCTAATTTTAGACTTGCTATTGAGCAGGTCTAACTTAGCTGGATAAGTTATCCGTCTAAGGCTGAATATCGCTACTTAGCCAGATAACTTACCCAGCTAAATAGCTCCGCCCTGATCCATCTACCCACAAATTATCTGGCTAACCAGATAGTCAGATAGACAGATAAGTCACTTAGGCCTGGATTTTCTAAGTTCACAGAACTTAGAAAATTTTCTAAGTTCACAGAACTTAGAAAATCCGGTGGTAACGGGGGGTGGGGGCGAAGCGGGGGATGGGCCTGTGAAAGCCGGCAGCAATCGCACCACCACAGTGCTATCGCTGCTGGCTTTCGCAAACCAATAGCGCCACCATGAAAGGTGGTGCTATTGGCCGCATTACTGACGGCGATAAGACTCCTTACCTTTTCGCCATCAGCGATGTCTTTGTGGAGTCCACCCCAGTGCTGCCCCGACTCCTCCCCTTCCGGTGTGGACGCCACCCAGAACCCACCCCGATCAAGGTATCACAGCGAAAAGTCCCTTTTCGCGTGCGATACCTTTGGAAAATGACCCCCTTAGCCAGCTATCTAGTGGCCGCTGAATATAGCCAGAAATAGTCCTATTTATCCAGCTATCTGGCATCTGAATATCGACCTCATAGATTACAAACTTTTTAAGTGTGAAATGTCACATTTGATTTGTATTGAAATAGTGCAACAATTATTTTTGCATTTTCTTGAGAAAGTCATTGTTGTCTATCTGAATATATGAGCATAATTATGTATACTAAAAATGCCCTCAGCATCAGCAGATTGTCATGCTGTTAATTGTACAGAAAAATATGTGTGCATAATATATTGGACACATGGTAACAGACACAAAAAAGGGGTCGAATAAACAGAAGTGTGAAACTTGTAGCAGTAGTGTCAGTCATTAAGGTTTCTATGAATTGAAATTAATGCCCTCTCTGCCAGCTGTGAAACACCAGCAGTTTCAGACTTCCAAAAACACATCCAAGTCTTTACAGCTGGTGTATGATTGACCACATATGCAGGTGCAAGAATATTTGTGTAAACATGAAATTCTTTTAAAGAGACATTACTCCATCTAGGAATTATATCAAAATCATGTTTGATTTTACTCCAGGGATCTTTGAAGGATCAAATATTATGACGACTTTCACTGTTCTCTCCAACTTCACCCTCTCCTCCTGTTCCCTTTAGGACAGGAGGTATGGGGTGGAGGAACAATAGAGTAGGGAGCAGTGCCTCTTTCTTCTGAGCTGCAGCCTCAGCTCCCCTTCCTGTTCCCTGCAGGCTGTTTATACGGGGAAGGGCTGGAGCAGGAGCAGAGAGTTAGCTGAGCCTGAAGGCAGGCACCCTGTAGCTTTCTTCAAAAAATGGAATTAAGAGGTGGGGAAGCTTCAGAATTTTTGATTGTGGGGCAGGTTGTAAATAATGTTGTTTCTCCCAGGAGCATAGAATTGCAGGAGCCATGGGGCACTGTCTATGGCTCCTGGCTGAAGATTGTTGCTGCAATGGCTGGGCTAAAGTGAGCTGGGAAGTATAAAAATGTAAGGAAAATATCCAGGTAATTACAAATGAAGGGTCTTGGCATGGTAGCCCAAAAGAAGGCCAGTTCCAATTAAGCTGGAGGTCCAAAGGAATAGGAGAAGAGTGCTGGGTCAAAAATAAAAAGAAGAAAAATATTTTACATATCTATTATTGTTAAATATCAAAAGAGAATGACAGGCTTTCAAAAAACATGTACATTGGGCACCCCCCTAATTCTCTGTGTTTTTATTTTATTGATATTCATTCATTTATTTATTTATTTTTAATTTTTATATACCGATGTTCCTGTATAATATACATATCACACTGGTTTACAAGGAACTAAAACTGTCGCCTCGGGGGCGGGATACATTGGAACAAATAACAATAAAGAACTTACAGAGAAAACAAGGCCTCATTTAACTGAAACTATAGTACTACTCAGAAACATATGTACAGGAGGAGAATAAGGGACCTGGGTCTATAATGTCATCGTATTCCTCGGGTCTTAGTTCTCCGGGAATGCTTGGGCGAAAAGCCAAGTCTTTAGCTTCTTTTTGAATGTAATATGGCAGAGTTCTTGGCGAAGGTCTGGAGGGAGCAAATTCCAGAGTGGGGGGACCCGCCGTGGAAAGAGCGCGTTTCCTCAGTGAGGTTTTTGCCGGCTGGGTGAGAAGCATGTTCTGTACGCACTTCTAATCGGTCTCTTAGTGATGTGCTGCTGCAGTTGAAAAGTTAGGTTGAGAGGGGAGATGTTGTGTAGGGCCTTGTGTATCATCATAAGGGTTTTAAAGTGAATCCTGTATTTAATCGGCAGCCAGTGCAGGTGTTGGAGGATGGGGGTGATATGATGGCGCCGGCCATCCAGTGCTCCTACCATGTGACAGGAGCCGGTCAATGGCACGGATACCCTGTCACATGGTAAGGGCAAAGGGCCATCGGCGCCATCTTTATGAGAGGCAGCTGACGGCCCGAGAACGGGAGATTGCTCCCGGGACCACCACTAGACCACCAGGTAATTTTAAAATGTTTTGGGGGGCTCGGGAGGGTGGGGGAAGCTAAGGGGTCATTTTTAAAGGGTCGGGTGGGGGTTTTTTTTATTGGGCCATCGGCGCCATTTTTGAGTGGCAGCCAAAATAGCGCCGATGGCTCGAGAGTGGGAGACCGGTCCCCGTGCCCCCATTGGACCACCAGTTAATCGTAAAAAGTTTTGGGGGGGTTCGGGAGGGTGGGGGAAGGTAAGGGGTTAATTTTAAAGGGTCGGGCCTCACTAAAAAAAAAAATAACGATGTGAATCGGAACCAATTCCGATTTACATCACCCACATCACCCACGATCAGATTTCGGAGCAGCCTCGGAGGGAACTTTTCTTCGCCCTCCCCCCACCTTCCCCTCCCTTCCCCTACCTAACCCACCCCCCCGGCCCTATCTAAACCCCCCCTTACCTTTGTCAGCAGGCGTAACTTTGCGCGCGTCGCCGGCAGCCCCGCTCCGTCCTCCAGTCCCGGGGGCTGGTCCAGAGGCCTCGACCATGCCCCCGGGCCGGCGCCACGCCCCCGGGCCCGCCCCTGAAACGCCGGGGCCCGCCCCCGAAACGCCGCGTCATTTCGGGAACGCCCCCGGACACGCCCCCTCCCTCCCCTTTTCGAAAGCCCCGGGACTTACGCATGTCCCGGGGCTTTACGCGCGCCAGCGGCCTATGCAAAATAGGTGCGCCGGCGCGCGTGGGCCTTTTAAAATCCGCCCCTATGTGTGTAAATGTGTAATTAAGAGCCTATATAAGTGAGAGAGAAAAAGCATGTGTATGTGTGAGCGATTGAGAGCCAGTGGAGAGAGAGAGAAAGTTGCAAGCAAACCATCCCTCCTCCTGCTAATTCAAAACAATCTCAGGGCACCTGGATATCAAACCTTCTCAAAAATACAGAGCAAACAATTTTTGTATCCTTATTATTTTTCATTCCTGGGTCTTTGTGTCTGCTATTTTGAAATATTTTATTGGTATCTAGAAATTTTTGATACGAATTTTTAATTATTGGATATTCCACTTATCAGTGTTTCGAAATAATCTGTTCTTTTTGTTAGTATGGTTTTGCTGCTATTGATTTTATATTTCTTGATTTGTTTTATAAGGACTGATGATGTTTCTTTTTTCATTTATTACACTGCATAGAGACTGTGGCTTGTTGCGGTTTCCAATTCAGTTTTTGTCTGCATGCTTCTAGTTATGCGTTTTGATCTCTTTATTCTTTGTTAGGGGAGGGTCTGCACATGTGACTGAGGTGAGGTTTTCTGCTGGCGTGTAGTTTCTGTGTAGGGCTCTATAGCAGCCTGACTTGGTCCGTTTTCCTAATAGGAGGTGTATTGGTGTCTTAAGGCCTGGTGTAATATTTTCAGTGTGGCCTTTTCTTATGAAGATGTTTACTGTTTGAGTACTGGAAATTGGTGCTGTTTTGGCGTGGGATGTTTGCTATTTCTGCTATTTCTGTTCAGACAGAATATGTATCTTTCCCTTGTGTCATTCTTAACAATAAAAATAATACTGGGCCTTTATTTTTTTATTCCCTCCATGAATTGTAATGAGCAGTGAGTCACACATGTGAGCGTGGTCTGTCAGGTGTGTCACGATGAGAAAAAGGTTGAGAGCCACTGGTCTAGACTATTGTAATGCTTTCTATCAGGGTCTTACTGCCATCTCCATGAAACGTCTTCAGCATACACCATAGCCAGAGTATTCTGGGCTACCCAAAGAATCTCTCAGACCTGTTATTGCCATATAAACCTACATGGTCATCTCAGCTTGACCTACGTCTGTGTCCCTTCTATTTTTCCACAAAATGTGACTTTTTGCTTAAGTTTTTGGTAGCTACAACATATAACCACTTTTGTAGAGTGTGCTTCTATTTCTGATCTTATGTTTTTAACCTGACCAGACAGCATACTCCACTTGTACTAATGTGCAATTCTGCTTTTTTGTTTGATGTATATTTGATAATTTATTGTTTTTCATGTATTTGCTATGTTTATTTAGTCTTAGTTAGCCTATTATTCTTTTTATTTTTGCTACCTTTGTTTTAAATTTTGTCTGAACAGCAAATTGAAGTCACCTTTTGATCGCTTTCTTTGCATATGTTTTATATTTCTTGCACTGTTATTTATTTATTTATTTATTTGAACATTTTTATATACCGGCATTAGTTGTGGACATCATACCGGTTTACAATAAACGAATTAAGCTTGGAAATTACATTTTAACAGGGAAAGCAGAACTGGGAGAGGGGTAACAAGAAGCAGCAGAGAGGATAAAGATTAACAATACATAGGTCCTCAATATGAGGAAAGAGTAAACACCGAATGGTCGTAAGAACATAAGAACATAAGAAAATGCCATACTGGGTCAGATCAAGGGTCCATCAAGCCCAGCATCCTGTTTCCAACAGTGGCCAATCCAGGCCATAAGAACCTGGCAAGTACCCAAAAACTAAGTCTATGTACATTGGAAGAAGGTGAGAGGGCCTTTTATTCTGGGTAGGCTTGCTTGAACAACCACGTTTTAAATTTCTTTTTGAAATTGTTCATACATGGTTCAAGGCGCAGGTCAGGTGGTAGGGTTTTCCAGAGAGTGGGACCTGCGATCGAGAGTGCATGGTCACGTGTAGGTGAGAGATGGGCTATTTTCAGAAAGGGCACAACAAGGGTGCCTTTGTTGGCTGTTCTAGTAGGTCGAGTGTTATGTTTGTTTATTTTTCTTTTACACATTATGTATCAAATATCTAGCCTTTGTTAACCACCTTTTTGCCATAAGGGAAAAGTGGTCTCTCCAGTTAATAAACTAAACTAAAAGTTTAACCACAGAACCTTGAGCTACAACACTTTCCTGCATTTCTCTTTGGAAGAGAAAAAAACACCAACCCACGTTTTTTTAAAAATAGCTTCCCACACAAATTCACATTTATTGACAAAGCTAAAATGTCTTTTGAAACCAATTAAGATTCACACATTGATGCACACTCCATAATGTAAAAGGCAAAAGGGTTTTCTCTCTCTAATGAAGGACCATTTCACAAGTTGCGATAGAATGGCATAATTGTGATAGCAATTGCTTTCCTGTATGTGGGTTGCTAGTCCAAAGAGCACTGAATGATTTCTGAATCTTGTTCCCAAACAGTAAGTCATTTGGGCAATTAAGGCTTCTTTGAGGTCATCCAGTCTTTTTGTTTGAATGTAGAGCTCTTTTCTGAGAACTTTGAGCCTCTAGTCTGGACTGTATTATTCCAGGAATAAAGAATAAAATGAGAATATCATAATACCTCTGTATCATTTAATGATACGACAACACCTAGAGTACTGTGTGTTATTCCGGGCATCGCATCTCAAAAAAGATATAGCAGAATTAGAGAAGGTACAGAGAATGGCAACCAGAATGTTAAAGGAGATGGAATGGCTCCCCTTTGAGGAAAGGCTAACGAAATTAGGGCACTCAAGCATGGAGACGAGATGGGTGAGAGAAAATAAGATAAGAGGTCCATAAAATCTGAGTGGAATAAAACAAACAAATGCAAATTGGTTGTTTACTCTTTAAAAAAAAAATAATAACATGAAGACACCCAGGATCATCCGGATTTTGGGCAAATAGCGCCATGGGAGAAAAGCACCTCCCCCCACCTGATGGAGCCTTCTGGGCCTCTCCTTGGCTGAGGCCGGATGATGTCTGCTGTGGGCCACTAGGTTTCTTTTCAGCTATGGAGGGATGGTGTCTACTGGGCCTCTCTTCAACCACGGTGGGATGGGGGTCTGCCATGGCCACACCACCACAGGATGGATAATACTGGCAGTGTCCAGAGCTCCTCCAAGCTCACGGTACCCTGGGTGACCACCCAGCTCATCCACTCCAAAATTTGGCCCTGCAAACAGTTGTGTGCACATCTTTTGTGTGCAAACTTTACTGCCGAGACAGCAAGGAGTTTTGCACACAACAATGTGCATGTAGAATCGTGTTCTCTCATGCAACTCCCATGGCATTAGCTGTTAGAGAGTTGTGCTGGTTTACCTCATGTTTTCTTAGCTCTAGAAACTTAACTCATAGTCCGAGGTAAAGTTTCCAAAGCTAATGTTAGTCTAGGGGTGGAAGCTGGTATTCTGGTGCTGAGACCTGTAGACAGAACATTGATGGTAACTTTAAAATAAGCGTGCAGGCACCCATACACATGCTTATGGGCGTGCGAGCACATATATGTTGTAATTTTAAATCATGCGCACAATTGCATGCATATGAATTAAAATACGCCTACTGTATGTATGTGTTGCTCCTAATGTTAAGAGGTTACTCAATCAAATGTTATTCGCTTTTCTTCCTTAGATCTTTGTTGGCTTTAATGGGCGCTGGGAAGCGGATTTTAAAACTTGCTCGCTTGAAGGACATTCCCAGTTTTAACAATTGATCCACCAGTTTGCCCAGTCGGTGTCAAGGTCATCCAAATCCCTCTCGTTCTTTAGCCTGCACTCCTCCAGTTTACTCAGACCCCCTCACAGTCGTTTTAGGCCTAAACAGAGATTTATGCAGACTTACTGCTCATCAAGAGGAAAAGTAAACAGGGCCGCTCTGCGCTGCAGCTGTCGTATTTACAATACAGATTTGCCCGTGGAAATGTTGGACCCACCCTGGAAATCCCTTGATACACCCCAATCCCACCAATTTTTTATTACTCACGCATGCATATATACACATAGACTGTGCGGCTTTTAAAATAAGAGTCACTCATGCTCGGCCCAGATACTCTCATATATGGGCCATTTAACCTGAGCAACGCGTTTAAGATTCACCCCTAGATGTACAGAAAACATGCTTTGTGCACATAAACCATGTTTTCTGTGCAGAAGAAAACTGGGTGTATAAATCGTATTTTTAAGCTCAGTAAGCATGTTCCTTGTGCTCAGGTTTGAGTTTGTGCACAGTTCTGAAGTCCCAGTGCATTAGTATCCCACTAGCTTGCTGCACTGAGATTAAAAAAAATCTTTTTAGCGTGTGCTTTAAGAAACTGCGCCGGATTTCATTGCACAGTTTTAACGCTCAGCTTGTTTCATTGGCTCCTCAGCCATGACCGAAACTGCAACCTCCCCTCCCTGCCACAATATCTTTAGATTTCCTACACACAGGGACCACCAAGGCAAAGACAGGGCCACAACACTATAAAGTGTTCACAGAGGAGAGATGGTCAGGTGCCGATGCCAGTGCCTTCGGGAGTCAGGGCAGAGAGATTTCCCTCTGTGGCATCAATGGAATGGGTGTGTCTGGACTGGCCAAAACGCCTTCTCCTTGCAGACTCTCCCTGCTAGATGTTGTGCGAGGCTATGGGTCAGACATCCTGGGTGTAAGTGGCACAGCCTCCAGCATGAAATCATTGCCTCCCTGCTCCAATTTCTTTGCTCTTTCCTTCTCCACATCCTTCTCCTGCTTGGCTGACATCTAAGGTGTGCGCGCTCTTAATCTTGGTTTTGGGGGTTTTTTTTTTCTGTGGAACAGATGCTTTCCCACTTCTGCCCTCGGCCCAACAATCAGCCCTATGTGCCAGGCTTATTTTTATGCAGGTTTGCATCAAGGGGGCTGAGCTATGAGGAAAAGAGAACTATGCATGTGCAGCTTAGTGCCTATGTATTGTTTTGTTGTTGTTGTGTTTTCTTTAAATGGTATTAAAAAGTAATGCAACGAATGCAGTAACATTATAATAACAAAAAAAGTACATGTCCTCTCCTAGCTAACAACAAACAAGTTACTCCCAGCCCCCTGCTTCTCCCCCTCCCAGTCAAACTACTTGTCTTGATCCAGACTGACAAAGAAGGAGGTTTTGTCAGTCTTTTAATCGCTGTCAATTTCTCCATAAAGTATACCCCCCCCCCATAAATGTTTATATAACTTTCCCACAGATATGTATTGTTTTATGTCAAGTCTACATACTATTTAATACTCAGCCAGAAGTAACATGTAGATGCTATACTTTTCTGGGTTAACATGCACAATAATAGTGCACACATGTGATAAAAGAATTAGTGCATCGCTTGTTAAGTGCTGTTTCAGTGTGAACAGTAAATTTTTTATCATGAGTTTTAATGTTCAGATCAGGGCTTCCCAAGCCTGTCCTGGAGACCCCACAACCAGTCAGGTTTAAAGGATATCCACAATGAATATGCATGAACTAAATTTGCATACACAGGAGACCCAGCGTAAGCAAATCATCGTATGCATATTCCTTATGGGTGTCCTGAAATCCCGGCTGGCTGTGGGGTCCCCAGAATAAGTTTGGGAAGCCCTGGCATAGAAGGTAGACCCTTCCTATGCTTCGATGGGGAAGGAGTAGAAGAACTGCGGAGATTTAAGCTAAACTCACAGCTATGCACATGGCCCTCCTAAGACTTCTCCAATCTCCCACTATTTTCAGGAAGTAACTTCCACTTGACTATAATGAAGTTTGACATTGAAAGGACCTTAATGTAAAGGAAAATATGTATTTCCTAGTCTCTTAAACTGAAAAATAAATATCTGCATTATAGCAGTCTCAGGGATTTTCTCAATAAAGCTTCTGTTATTTCTTTTAAATCACCAGAACTTAGCCTTTGGGGGTAATTATGTTATCTGGAACTCTTTATTTTTGAATTTCAGAGAAGTTTTCTTCTCTCTGTCTCCTCTGGCTCCTTTTTCCCCTTGCCCTCTCCTTCTCTCTCTCTCTCTCTCTCTCTCCTGTCCGCTTTCTCTGGAGTCCCTCATGTAGTGCCTGTCTGAGCTTCATAGTGCTGTTATCTGTGGTTTTGGAAGGGAAGCACATTTATTTGGGAGTAATATCCCCATGGCAACAGAGCAGATGGTGACTTTTGATTACCTTTTTTTCTGACTGCCAAATCACAATCCATCTTTGAAATTAAATCAGACTGTGATAACATCAGTTGTTCTGGAGAGGGACGAGAGAGAAACAAGACTGAAGCATTACAGAGGGAGCCAGGATATAATGCAAATTCATGGAAGCGGGAGTTTTTTTTAGCCACAGCAATAAAAACCTGCTCTTTCTGGGGGCTGCTAGAAGCAAAGAGACGCATAATAGATAAAAATGTTATCACACACATGGGTACTAACTTAGCCATTCAATGCAGATATTAGAATATTTGTTTTCAGCAATATTAATGTCAGTCAATGTTCAGTCACTTTGGGTTGCTTTGTCTAATTCTTTAGCTGTTTAAAAAGTAGATTCTTTATTAATGACATAAAGTGATATGTTGCTTCAGCTTCTATATGTAGGATACAGGGGTTCAGAATCATCCTTGACTCTCTCAGCTTTTCAGGATAGTAGAGCTCAGGTCCTGCAGACTATGCTATACTAAAGGCTTCATTTTATGACATTTGTTCTGTAGAGTCCAGTGATTTGAAAGGACACCTACTGTTTTAAGTTCTAAAGTGAAGGCAAAGTAGCAGCGATGAGTCTACAGGTTGGATGTAAATGGAGGATGAGAGTCAGTATACCATAGTATGTCTTCAGTCAATTCCCTTTAGAAGGATTGACATATATGGATCAGAAATGAGGATGCTACACAAGATGCTTTAGGTGACACAAAATGACAAGGTTAGGAATGAAGAAGTTAGGAAAAGGCTGAAAGTGGATGAAATGACAGAGGAAATGAGAAAAAGATGACTAGTGTGGTTGGGACACATGGAAAGAGAGATTAAGTTTATGAAGGCAAGAAGGTAGCAGGGATGCAAGTTGTGGGGGAAAATCCCAAAGGAACATGAAAACAGACATGGATAAATATCATTCCTCAGGATATTGAGGACTAAAACTCAAGTTTCCTTACCAAAGAAGGGAACCAAATTGTAGGGAGAAACAGAGAGATTAGTGCATAAAGGTTGGGGTTTTGACTCCCCCATGCAGGAACAGGAGATGGTGTGTGCTTGAACCTTTATAAACCCATGTCATCACCATCTTAGGGTGCAGACCTTTTGTTGGATTTTCAGTTAGACATTAATGGATTTTAGTCGTGGATTTTGAGTTAGATTCTTGTGTTGCCCTGCTGAGGGTTTGCCATGTTGTGCAGTCCCTCTGTTTATTATGTTTTCTGGGAAAAGAACTCTGAGGGTCCTCTTCACGTAGACCTGGGTAAAGAGTGGGTACAGAACTCTACTTTTGTCCAGAGTTTTCAGATACTTTCTGTTTAGAGAAGGATGTTTTTCTAGTCTTCCTGTTTCTTATTTGTTGTTTCCATTTTGAGTCAGAGTTTTATAGGGGGGGGTTTCTTTTGGGACAGAATGCCCTTTGCTACCAGGTACCCAGTTTCCAAATTATTGGGAAGAAGTGGTGTCTTTCACTTAGGAAGAGATGAAGAGTAGAGAGTTCATCTGTGAGGAATGGACTCCCATCCATTATCAGAGGGAAGGATTTGAAAGTATTGTTCAAGAGTTTCTTTTTGCTGATCCAAGTGTCCTAATTTTGGGAGGAAAGTGCCTACCCAGTGCTTCTAGTAGGAGATCTAAGATATTCAAGAAGACTACAGGAGAGGTATGAAAATTGGGACTAAATTGTAACCATTCTACAATGGGGTAAAGCTTCAGATAAATTTAGGAGACGGAAGAAGGATTAAACTTTCTTCAATCCGAGTAAATGAAAAAGAGAAGAAGATAAATTGGTAAGGAATTGGTTTCCCTAAATCAAAGACTTTACTAGAAGGGTGAGGTCACAAATATATTAGTTTTTTCTTTCATTATTGTTCATCAACTTGCTGTAAAGAATCTTCTGTCAATTTATCAATTATCGGTAAAGAAGTTGGAAACCACTTGGCTTCTCACTGTAATTATTGCTGTTATAGATTATGGAGATTATCAGTGCTGTTTATAGGGACTGAAAAAGAGCAGAATGAGATCGGAAGACTTATCTGCATATATTACCTAGCAGACTCTGGGAGAGGACTCCAGAGGTCACCGTGAGGGATCCAGGCTTCAGGCTCCATAGCCCCAGTTTCCAGAGGCCTTACACCCCATGCAGCAGAAGAGGACCGGAAGCATGCACCCGCTAGTTAGCACATGCAGCAGTTAACTTGATAACAAATCAACAAAATTAAGATGGAGATAGTAGTCCAGCAGCAAAAGGGATGCTTTCCAGTGATTTGCAATGAGTGCCACATGTATGATTATCTACCAGCTGGCAAGAGGTTGTATGTATACACTAGGTGCAAAAGCTCCTGGCCCTCAGAAAATAAGTTCAATCTCTAGAAGCTAGAGTGGCAGACCTGGAGGAGCTAAGGGTGACAGAGAGATATATAGAGGAGACCTTCAGGGACATAGTAGAGAAGTCCCAACTCCAATTTAGCAGTCCCTGTGCTGCCTTGGATTAGAAAATTCATCTGGAAGGAGAGCATCACCTTGGTGAGGCAGGGAACAATCCTGTAGCTAGGACCTGCGCTCAAGGTTATATAAGGTTTTGTTATGCTTTACTGTGTATTTTGACTGTAGTCTGCTGAGACTGGTGGATTAGTGGAATGGAAATTGTGGAAATAAATAAGTAAATAAACAAATAAGGTGATGAAGTATCCTCTTGTAGTCTCCAGAGGCACGTGCCCAGTGGGGAAGGGTTAAAAAGGCTGTAGTAGTTGGTGATTTGATTATTAGGAAGGTAGTTAGCTGGATGGCTGGTGGATGTGAGAATCACTTGGTAACTTGCCTGCCTGGTGCGAAGGTGGCAGACTCACGTGTCACATAGATAAGATTTTAGACTTTTCTGGGGAGGTGGCAGCTGTTTTGGTACATGTGGATATCAATGACATAGGAAAGTGCTGAATGGAGGTTTTAGAAGCCAAATTTAGGATTCTAGGTAAAAAGTTGAAATACAGAGCTTCCAAGATATCATTCTCAAAAATGCTCTCTGTTCCACGTGCAGGACCCCAAAGGCAGGCAGAGCTCCAGAGTCTCAATGCATGGTTGAGACAATGGTGCAGGGAATAGGTTTGTTAGGAACTGGTCATCATTTTGGGAAAGGCGGGCCTTTTCTGAAAGAATGGGCTCTACCATAACCAGAATGGAACTTTGCTGATGGCACTAACCTTTAAAAAGGAGATAGAGTAGCTTTTAAAGTGGATGATGGAGGAAAGCCGACAGACACTCAAATGTGCATGGTTCGGAATGATGTATCTTTGAAGGATACTAAGAAAACAGGGAATTTAGGGCATCCCAGTAGACAGATTGCAATAAATGCTAAAGTGAACCAGGTGCCTTTAAGCAAAAAGCAGACACAGCAGAAAGATTCCAAATTAACTGACAGTCAGGTTGTGCATACAAACAAAAACATACTTTGAAATGTTTGTATACAAATGCTAAAAGTCTAAAAAATATGATGGGAGAGTTAGTGTATACCACTGGATGAAGAAGTAGATATAATTGGCATCTCAGAGACCAGGTAGAAGAAGGATAACCAATGGGACCACAGTACAAATTATATTGAAATGATAGGAATAATCAAATTGGTGGAGGGGTAGCATATATTAAAGGGGGCATTGAGTCAAACAGGATAAAAGTGCTGCATGAAACAAAATGCAATGTTGAATCTTTATGGATAGAAATTTCAGGTGAAAAGGAGAATAAAATAGTAGTGGGGGTGTTTTACCGTTTACCTGGCCAGAATGAACAAACAGACAATGAAATGCTAAAAGAAATCAGGGAAGCTAACAAAATCAGCAGCACAGTAATAATGGGTGATTTCAATTACACCAGTATTGACTGGGTGAAAGTCATATTGGGACATGCTAGAGAGGTAAAGTTCCTAGATGAAATAAATGATTGCTTCTTTGAGCAGCTGGTACAAAAGAGGAAACTATTTTAGACCTAGTCCTTAGTGGAACACAAGATTTGATGCGAGAGGTAACAGTGCTGGAGCCACTTGGCAATAGTGATCACAATATGATCAAATCTGACTTAAAAACTGGAGGGAGAACACTAAAGAAATCCACTGCGACAGCATTTAACTTTCAGAAGGATGACTATGATAAAATGAGGAAAATAAGAAAAAACTTAAAAGAGCATGTTACACTCCTGCTCACAGGTCCAGCCGCGAGCAGGCGCTTACCTTCGCGGCCCGGAGGCTGCTGATGTTTCCTCCTCTTCACCGTGGCAGGGAGCCGCAGGCTTCGGTGCTCCTCTTCACAGCACGGTGCTGCCGGTGATGTCATTGCCGCTCCACGGTCAGAGGCCGCGGTCCCAGGCCTCACTGACGGCAGGAGCCGTGCTCAGTCAGCTTCTTTGCGGCTCGGACACCGCCTCTCTCCGCCGGGGCCTACTTTCTGCTTCCAGCCCTGCTTCAGCGTCTCAGCGGCAGCATGGCCGCTGTCCAAGGTTCTGCTTCCTGTTCCTGCTTCCCCTAAGGGGCAGGGCCGCATCTTCTCTCCTCATTTAAAGGGCCTGTGGCCGGATATGCCCCGGGCCCCACTTGGACTCCTTCCTGGGCGTCTTCTGATCTTCAGCCCTATTTAAGGGCCCTGCTTCCACTCTAGCCTTGCCTTCGCAAGGGCTTAGTCCTCCCTAGGACTTCTCGTCTTCATTCCTGCTTGGCATTCCTTGTTCCTCGTGGGCTCCCTCGTTGTTTCGTTCCTGGTCTCTGCTGATGTCCTGTTGTTCTGTGTTCCAGTCCTGATGTTTTCTGATCCAGTCCTGATGTCCCTGATGTTCCGCGTTCCAGTCCTGATGTCCCTGATGTTCCGTGATCCAGCTTTGTTGTCCTGAATCCCTGGTTCCTCATCCACCTTTCCTGGCATGCCACTGTCATGGTCCGTGACCAGCCCATGGGGGGCTGTGTAGGGCGCTTCATGGTACAAGGCCTTCTTCTCTTCTAAGCACAAGCCTCCAGAGGGTCATCCTTGCCTGAAGCTAAGTCCCGTCTTGGTCCCCTGTCCTGAATTTCATTCCAGCCCTTGCATTCCTTTGTGTCTGCTTTTGTCCATGACCAAGACTCTGCTAAAACCTGTTCCACTCCAGCGTGGTCCGAGACCAGCCATGGGCGGCTGTGTAGGGTGCGCACCGGTGCAGGCCTCTACTGAATCTTCGACATGTTCCAGTCTCAAGTTCCACTTCTACTCCTGGAGTCTGCTTCGCACTCAGCGTGGTCCATGACCAGCCATGGGCGGCTGTGTAGGGTGCGCTGATTTGCATTTCTCACCCAGTACTTTTGTCTGAATCCTGAATCCTTGTTCTGAGTCCTTCCAAGTTCCAAGTCTCATCTGAGCCCTTCCAAGTTCCAAGTTCCTCATCTGAGTCTTCATGTTCCAGAGTCTTCATCTGCCCTTGTCTCCTGCCCGGCCTGCCACCTTTGCCATTACCCAGTGGCAGGTCCGAAAGGGCTTGGAGTGGTGGGAGGACCACTCAGAGACCAGCCTTGCATGATTGGCCTCACCAAGTTTGTACAGGTCGGCAGGGGCCTGGTCTACAGTCTTCTCCCATGCTTGGACACATCTCACCAGCCTTGGTACTGTCTTGGAGTTCTCTGGGGTTGTGCCATGGTCCAAGGGCACACAATCCCCTTGGAAATGGGACCACTCTCCTAGCACTCCCTAACAGAGCAGCTGCAAAAGTTAAGAGTTTACATCAGACATGGGTATAGTTTAAAAATATTATCTTGGAAGCCCAGACTAGATATATTCCACGCATTAGAAAAGGTAGAAGGAAGACTAAACCAGCATGGTTAAAAGGTAAGGTGACAGAGGCTATAATAACTAAAATAAAATCTTTCAAGAAATGGAAAAAGGATCCAAATGAAGAAAACAGGAAACTGCATAAGTAAAGCACTGGCAAGTTAGAAGCAAAGCATCAGTGTACCTGGAAGATGTAATAGGGCAAATTGACAAACTAAAGAGTAGCAAATTACCTGGACCAGTTGGTATACATCCCAGAGTGCTGAAACAACTGAAAAATGAAATTGTGGACCTGCTATTAGTAATTTGTAAACTATCATTAACATTGTCTATGGTATCTGAAGACTGCCAAGGTAACACCAGTTTTTAAAAAGTGATCAAGGGATGATCCAGGAAACTATAGACTAGTGAATCTGATATCTGTGCCAGGCAAAATGGTATAAACTATCATAAAGAACAAAATTGCTGAACATATAGATAGGCAGAATTTTAGTGGATCAAAGTCAACATGAATTTAGCCAAGGGGAATCTTGCCTCACCAATCTGCTACCTTTTTTTTAATGGCATAAGTAAACATGAGTAAAGGTTGACCAGTTGATTATGGTGTATCTGGATTTCCAGAAACCATTTAACAAAGACCTTCATGAGCGACTTCATGGGAAATTATAGTCATGGGAGAGGGGGCAGTGTCTTATTGTGGATTAGGAACTGGTTAAAAGATAGAAAACAGAGAGTAGGGCTAAATGGTACTTTTTCCCAATGGAGAAAGGTAAATAGTAGGGATCCATTCTGTGACCACTGCTTTTTAATATATGTATGAATGACCTGGAAATGGGAACAACAAGTGAGGTGATCAAATTTACCGATGATACAAAGTTATTCAAAATTGTTAAATCACAAGAAGATTGTGAGAAATTGCAAGAGGACCTTGCAAAACTGGGAGACTGGGCATGCAAATCGCAAATTAATTTAATGTGGACCAGTGCAAAGTGATGCATTTAGGGAAGAATAATCCAAATTATAGCTGCACAATGCAAGGTTCAACATTAGAAGTCAATATTCAGGAAAAGATCTAGATGTCATCATTGATGAAACATTGACATTTTCTGCCCAGTTTACAGAAGCAGCCAAGAAAGCAAACAGAATGCTAGGAATTATTAGGAAAAGAATGGAGAATAAAACAGAATATAATTATGACTCTATATCACTCCATGGTATGACCTAATCTTGAGTATTGTGTGCAGTTCTGGTCACCACATCTCAAAAAATATATAGCAAAGGCACAGAGAAAGGCAACAAAAATGATAAAGAGGATAGAACAATTTCCCTATGAGGAAAGGCTAAAGGGGTTAGGACTCTTCAGCATGGAGAAGAGATGCTGAGGTAAAATATGATAGAGGTCTCTAAAATAATGAGTGGAGTGGAACGAGTAAACGCTAAGGGGCGGATTTTCAGAGCCCTGCTCGCGTAAATCCGCCCAAAACCGGGCGGATTTACGCGAGCAGGGCCCTGCGCGCCGGGAAGCCTATTTTACATAGGCCTCCCGGCGCGCGCAGAGCCCCGGGACTCGCGTAAGTCCCGGGGTTCTCGGAGGGGGGCGTGTCGGGGGCGTGTCGGGGGGCGGGGCCGGTCGTCGCGGCGTTTCGGGGGCGTGTCGGCCGCGTTTTGGGGGCGGGTACGGGGCATGGCTACGACCCGGGGGCGTGGCCGCGCCCTCCGTACCCGCCCCCAGGTCGCGGCCCGGCGCGCAGCAGGCCCGCTGGCGCGCGGGGATTTACGTCTCCCTCCGGGAGGCGTAAATCCCCCGACAAAGGTAAGGGGGGGGTGTAGACAGGGCCGGGCGGGTGGGTTAGGTAGGGGAAGGGAGGGGAAGGTGAGGGGAGGGCAAAGGAAAGTTCCCTCCAAGGCCGCTCCGATTTCGGAGCGGCCTTGGAGGGAACGGGGGGAGGCAGCGCGGCTCGGCGCGCGCAGGCTATACAAAATCGATAGCCTTGCGCGCGCCGATCCAGGATTTTAGTAGATACGCGCGGCTCCGCGCGTATCTACTAAAATCCAGCGTACTTTTGCTTGAGTCTGATGCGCAAGCAAAAGTAGGCTGATCGCGCTTCTTTTAAAATCTACCCCTAATTGATTGTTTATTTTTTCAAAGAGTTCAAAGACTAGGGGAGACACAATGACGTTACTAGGTGATACATTTAAAACTAATAAGAGAAAATATTTTTTACTCAACACATAATTAAGCTCTGGAATTCATTGCCAGAGGATGTGGTGAAAGCTATTAGTGTAGCTGCATTTAAAAAAAGTTTGGACAAGTTCCTGGAGGAAAAGTACATAAACCATTATTAAGGTGGAGTTGCAGAAATCCACTTCTTATCCCTGGGATAAGCAGCATGGAATTTATCTAAACTTTGGATTGGGCACTGTTGAAACAGAACACTGGGCTTGATGGACCTTTGATATGAGTAGATTTAAGCATCGAGCAAAAATCCTGCAAGTCAGTTTGCTAGCTAATTTTGAGAAAGTACATCTTTTGCCCAAGGTTTGTATATTCTGCAATTTCAGGAAGGGACAAAAGTCCACTGAATGTAAAAAAAAATGCATATGCAAAATTTTGTACAGAAAGTGCTATGAGAATTTTGCCTGAAGGTGCAGGATTTGAATATTGAACCAAAAGTCCCACAATGTTTTTTACATGAGATTTTGCTTGCCTGATTTTTTCTGTGGAATTTTTTTCTTTTCAAGAGCTGCAAGAAATTAAATCCTTGGACAAAAGATGAACTATTTATAAATTGTGCCAGCACATAGACTTGAAGACTTCTATTGTTTTTCATCCTGCTATTTGACCTAAATTTAAATCTAACCCTAAGATAGTTCAAATGTGCTCGAAAAATTGAAAGAGCAAAACTAGGATAGGTGGGGGGTGTGATGGCAGGGCTGATCTTAAGGGGTCTGAAGTTAGAGCAAATCAGCCTGCCTAGGGCCCCTCCTCCTTTCTTGTGCCTTTCTCCCCTCCCCTCCCCTTGCCTCCCTACTCCCCCATGGTGTGATGATGTCCCTCCTCCAACCTGCTGGCAAGTGCGGAGCAGCTTTTACTGCTTCTGCCTCCTCCTCTACTAGCTTCAGTCTGAAATCTGAATGCATAATGTTGGCGGATCTAGTAAGACTATGGAGCCCCTGCATGGTTCAGGCTTCAGAAGAGAGGCAGGCACATGAAAGACGTGCTGTTTTCCTCCTGTCAGAGAGGAGTGATGTGTCTGGAGTGAAGGGAAGGGGCCACTACTCCTGCTGGCCTGCAGCACCACAAGGCAGGACTTTACCATAAGAGAGTTGGTGAGCTGGTCTGCCAGAAATTGCTGATGCTTGATATCCCTGAAAACACAGGAGCTGGGGTGGTCATCCTGATTCACCCTCTTTATCCCTCTCTCCCCTGCAAGGACAGCCCTGGGTGCAGGAATCTTGAGATATCAAAATGAAATGGAAAATGAGGGAGCAGACAAAAGAATGATGTGTTTTGTGACTAAAATCGGGAGGTTAAATGTCATCCATGTGCTTCAAAACCTACAATGTTGTGCACAAATGAAGCTATTCATTTAGGCTGGTACAAAAAAAAAATTCTGAATGCAAACTATTCAAAAGGGCCATTTTAAAACAAACAAAAAATAAATAACTTACATAATTGTCACATTGTGGAGCAGGAGGTTTAGCCACATGGGAGATTCTCTGATTTATGGAGAACTGAATTTGAGGTTGACGGAAGGGAAGAATATCCACTGTCTGCCACTTTGTACATGGGAAAGGAAGGTCATCCAGTCTGCATTTCTACACCTGCTTTGGCCTAGCCAAATGCACCACGCTGGAAAAGGGCTTCTTCGGATGGAGTCTGGGCAGTGCAGCTGCAGTGGCTTCTATTTGAATAACCCAAAAGGAAAAAAACAAAACTGAACCTTTATCCTTTCAACTAGGTTCTTCTGTTCTGAGCTTTTGAGTCGGGGTAGCTCAATGCACCACGGTCTCCCAAAAACTGGAGAAGCAACAACAGAGCACTGTGGGGATGATTTACAGAAAGCTGCATAGAGGGTAAAGTCTGTGCCCCTGCTATTTCTGCAAATGGCGTTAGGCAGGGAACTACGTGCATGTATTTGAATATTCAGTATACACATGTAGTCTTCTCTCCTGACCAAGTTATGCCCCAGAATACCTACATTTGGAGGGGTGCAATACAATAGGCAGTTATATTTAGCTGTTCCGTATGGTGCAATTTTCCTCCAAGGGATTTAGCTGCGTATGACCATGGTTAGATCCCTTTTGATAATTGCCCTCTGTGAGGGTAATTTTATAACAATCTGCCAAACTCAATCTGCCAAACTGCTGCATTGCTAAAGTGTATGAGTTACATCAATTTTCAAAGCAATCTTATGCAGATAAGTTTGCTTTGAAAATGATCCCTAAGAACACGCACAAATTGACTGGCACAATGTTACACCTGATTTTTGCAGGATGTAACTTGTGGGATAATTTAGGTACATACTTTTAAAAATCAAAGATATACGTGTAAATTCCAGCTCTGTGCTCCCCAATCCTTCCCTCCCTAGAACATCTATATTTTGTGTGCATAAATGTATGTGAGAAATGTACATGAGACATCAGTTTATGCACACCACCCCTGGGCATTGTAATAAGGGTATCTTCTCCTCAAAGATATCCTCAGTGGGAAACAATTAGCGTACATTTTTCCATCTTGTTACAAATCTGCATGATTGTTCAAGGACCCAAAATATTGTAATTGATTTTGCCCAGTAGTTTGAGGACAAGCTACAATCTGCGGTCAGTTCTGTCCACCTCTGCCTATTAATTCCCAACCACCAAGTCCGAGCATTTCCTTGTGGGACTCTTTGATCCTGTATCAGAAGACAAGGTTATCCAAATCATGTTCAGATTGAAGCCTTCTCGTTGCACTCTTAACCCATATTCCCTTGTGTTCATTACTTTTCTGTGCCTGGACCTGAAGATCCACATATCTAAAGTTATAAATGTATCCCTATCCAAGGATATTTTGCCTGCTAAAGAAAGCCTTTGTTGAAGAAATCCACTTTAGACCCTTTTGCTCTTTCTAAATACCAGACAATTTCTACTACAACTTTCCTGGCCAAAATTGTGGTAGGTGCTGTATTAGATCAATTAAATGATTTTTTGGAACTACAATGCATTCTGGACCAATACCAACTTGGATTCCAGAAAATGTTTAGTATGCCACTGTTACTTCTTTCGACCTGATGGTGTACATCTATCGGACGTCGGCTGGGACATTTTTAATTCTGATCTGCAGGATGGTCTTCAAGCAGTGTTGCACCTTATGGCCGCAGCCCAGTTGGGTGTTGGGGGGTCCCCGGTAAGCAGTGTCGCTACCGGGGAACTGTGGCATGGTGACTGGCATAAGCGACAACCCCCCCCCCCCCCCCGCATTTAGGAGGATCGAACAGGCGGTTCAGACTGGGCAAGCAGCCTAACAGATCCGGCGCAGTCCCTCGACGTTTCAACGGCCAAGAGGGAAGAAGGAAATGCTGGGGTGATTAGAACAAACATTCCCGACTTCCACGGTCGGGTCGCCGGACACTATGGCTTTAACGGCCAGGTGTCAAAGGACAGCTCCATGGCTTATACGGCCAAGGGGTGTGTGCCCGCCTCAGCTGACTCTTATACTTACTACATAGAAGCGGGTGGGGGGGGGGGGGCTCGCTGGTCACTAATTTAGTTACGAGTTGTTATGGAATTTTGTACAGTTATGATGACGTTATTGATATGTTTGCTAATTGCTGATTATTCAATGTCTATGGGCTGTGGCCATCTTTGTCCAATCAATAAAATCTGCTTATCGGAAGACGTTATGTGTAAATGTGCAGTATTTGGGAAGTGGGAGGTGGGGGGGGGGGGGGGGAGAGGGTAAACGCAGCCTTTACACTGCCCCACATTGTGGATAATACATTGAAATTGTCAGCTCAGTGTGCTGCAGCAATCAAAAAAGCAAACAGAATGTTAGGAATGATTAGAAAGGGAATGGCAAATAAAACATTGGATATCATAATGTCTCTATCACTCCATGGTGAGACCTCATCTTGAATACTGTGTGCAATCCTGGTCACTGCATTTCAAAAAAGATATAGTTGCATTGGACAAAGTGCAGAGAAGGGCAACTAAAATGATAAGGGGCATGGAACGGCTGCCCTGTAAGGAAAGGCTAAGGAAGTTAGGGCTGTTTAGTTTGGAGAAGAGACGGCTGAGGGGGGATATGATAGAGGTCTACAAAATCATGAAAGGACTTGAATAAGTTAATGTAAATCAGTTTTTTGCTCTCTCAGATAATAGAAGGACTAGGGGGCACTCAAGTTAGCAAGTAGCTCATTTAAAACAAATCAAAGAAAATGCTTTTTAACTCAGCGCATAATTGAGCTCTGGAATTCATTGACAGAGGATGTGATTACAGCAGTTAGTGTAACTGGGTTTTAAAAAAGGTTTGGATAAGTTCGTAGAGGGAAAATCCAAAAACTGCTATTAATTAATAAGCAATAGTAGCTTAGGTACTTACCAGGTACTTGTGACTTGGACTGGCCACTGTTGGAAACAGGATACTGGGCTTGATGGACGCATGGTTTGACCCAGTGTGGCATATCTTATGCTCTTATGTTCTTATTATCTGATCATGGTTAACTCACAAGAGTCTTGCACTCAATTTGGCAAAAACAAAACTGTTATTCTCAGCAGGCTTCCTGCTGCTGATGCTTCATCCTACTTCACAGTCGGTGATCATACGATTCCTGTGTCCTCCTCTGTTCGCAGCCTTGGATTCATTCTGGACTTCAGTTTGTCACTGAAGTCCCTGGTTAAAGCTTTAGTCAGAACCTTCTTCTTTAAGTTAAATATGTACAAAGACTGAAAACCTTGCTCCCTGTACAAGATTTTCATACTGTACTCCAAGCTCTAGTCTTGCTAGGGCTGTAATTTGCGATTCCTTGGATTACCTCCTAACACTCTAAGAGCACTGCAGATAGTCACTGACGGACCTTTTCACGGTGGGGGTAGCAGACAGCTTTTTTGACATCGCACACCGCTTAGTGGAGCACACGGTTGCAGCGATACAAGAATTCCCGGAAATTTACAGTCCCCGAACCGGCTCGAAGAAAATCTATCCGACTCCCTGAAGAAGGAATTTTTCCGAAACACCGCAGTGTTGGACATCGTCGGATTTACTTTATCCAGCCTGGTCCTTTACTTCTAAGCGAACTGCATCTTTCTGCCATTACCAGCATACTTGGACTGGAGGGCATTTCAGCCACTATCAGCAAACGAGGACTAAAGGGCTTTTCAACATACTTAACAAGATAAGTGCCTTTATTGATAACTTCATTAATTGAAGTATCTTTGAAATAACGCATAGCATCCATTGGGAGCATTGGTTACAAACTTCTCAGTAACCAATGATTAAAAAGGCCTGACGTTTTTTATAGCTTTGTGAGCCATGTAGCTCTTTGGGCACGTCATATGAGGTCACTTGGAGAATAACATATTGTGGACCCATACACACACAGCAGGATTTTATTTTTTGATAGTCCAGAACTCTGCAGCTAGGATTTTTCTGGCACATCTGTCTATGTGCACATTATCCTCAAATCACTTCACTGATTACCCACTGAGTGGCATATTAACTACATGGTCGCTACTCTGGTAACTCTGGATTCACTTTATATTATACTTCTATGACTCAGTTCATGCACTACTTTCTCCACACGCACGCAACCTTGAAGTTCCGTCTTTTCAGCCATTTAGCTCTTCCTTGTGGAATTCACTTCCAGAAAATATAAGATTTCTGGAAAGCATGGCATCTTTCAAAAAAGGGGTGAAACATACTTTTTCGTGCAGGCCTATAAGCTGAAGAGAGCCCTCTCCATCTTTTGAAGCATAGCTTCCCTCTGGTCTTTTATGTTTCAATCTTTTTTCTGTATGTAAAGCCTACCTGGCTGGGCTGAGCTGGTTCCAGCCAGGCCTCCCTGGGCTCCTCCTATCTCTTGGAAACATTTTACAGGACGGGGAACCTCCTCCCCAGCCCCCACTTAACCTCTTCCATAGGGTCTGTAAAATAAAAAGGGTGAGAATGATACCACTCACTTCTGCCCTCCAATGAGATTTAAAAATGGCTTCAGCGACCCAGATGCTGATGCCAAAATGATGTCACTTTTTTGCCTATCTCAGGTGCAGCTGGCACCGTTATGTTATATGGCTGTATAAATGTACAATATAATGATGCTGGCTGCATTGTACAACATAATGACACCGGCTGCACTCGAGACAGGTGCAACAGTGATGTCACTTCGGTGCTGGCATCACACAAGAACATAAGAAATTGCCATGCTGGGTCAGACTAAGGGTCCATCAAGCCCAGCATCCTGTTTGCAACAGAGGCCAAACCTGGCCACAAAAACCTGGCAAGTACCCAAACACATGTTTCGTTCGTGCCGCTTCTCACCCCTCGCTCCACCCTCTCTACCTGGGATGCGACTCCCTTCGGCTCTGACGGACAGTGCACCCGCAGCTTCTCTCCGCCTCTTGGTCCCGGTTCCTCCGGGCTGGCCTGACGCTACGGATCCGCCATGTTTCTGATGACGTAAGGGCGCGTGTGTGCACGCGCGCTCCAGACTTTGTACCAGCAAGGGCGCGAACCTCGGGGGCGTGCCCCCGTAGTGATGTCATCTATCTGCACTTTAAAAGGTCTTTGTTTGCTAACCTCTAACGAGTTAGCAAGGAACTCCAACGGGACTTGCTTCGGCAGTCCACGATACTTGCAACAACGATCCGAGTCAGCAAGGGGAGCCTGTCCCCACTGCTCGGCCTTTTCAAACTTACCAGGAGTACCCACTCCACGGGGGCTCCGCTCTCTCTTCTTGATTTCAGATTGCCAGAACACTCGGAAGACTCCTCGTTTCCTGGAAGCAATCGCGGCCGTGAACACAGTGAGTTCTATTACATAGGAATCGGTACTCGCTCCACGAGGCCCTACCTTCCTATTGTTCTGAAGACTCCCTTCCGTCCAAGACGTTATCACAGGTACAGAGATCAAGAGTTACATTGGCAAGATTACAGATAGGAACCGGTACTCGCTCCATGAGGGCCCATGTTCCTAGAATCTTATACAGACTCTCTTCTACTCTAGAAGCCATTTCATATACAGCAATTGTGAGTTCTTATTACAGACTGTTTGTGGGACTTAGTGCTCGGCTACGGCTCCTGTTCCTGAATGTACTGAAGACTCTCTGTGGCATAGAGACCATTGCAGACATCTACTATTGTGAGTGCACCATCTTGTATCCAGTATACCCTGTCTACTCTCTACTTCTAGTCTCTCTTTACAGCTCAGTGACCCAGAGATTATATTCCAGTATCAGAAGGACTTCAGCCGTGCCGGACACAGCAACTCACTACTGCCACCTCTGGTGGTCCAGCTTCCAGTCTAATAAAGAACTATTGTGTTTATTTCATATTCTAGCCTAGCCGGTGGTTCCTCTCAGGATCTCCTCCTAGGGGCGTTGTCATCTGCCATCGGCCCAGGGATTCACCATTTCCTCTAAGTGGTCATTCCTTTCACCATTGTCACCTTGTGGGAGCCAACCACTACAGACCACTGACTCTGCTCACGGAAATATTATATAGACAGCTACTCCTCTTTCTCTGAGGCTTGCCAGCTGCTTATATATATATATATATATACACAGATTGCTACTCCGTAACGGGGAGCATGATAGATTGCTATCTCAATAGTGAAGTACTATATACCTATTGCCAACTCCTCTTCCTTGGAGAGTTGATCCATAACAGATTGCTACTCCTTAGCAGATTGATACAGCTTGCTACTTCCTTTCCTTATAGGAGCATCTAACAGCAGTTCGCTAATAGAATTACAGATAGCTAACTCCTCCCCTCTGGAGGAGCAGGTCATGTCATATCGCTACTCCTTCCCCTTTCAGGAGCACAGCAGAACAGCTTGCCAACTCTGCCTTCCTGGCGGAGTGAGCGACAGCAGATTACTAACTTCTCCCCTCTGGAGGAGGTGAGCATAACAGATTGCTAGCTCCTCCTCTTTGGAGAAGGAGAGCGTAACAACACCAAGAAGATCCCATTCTACTGATGCAATTAATAGCAGTGGCGATTCCCTAAGTTAACTTGATTAATAGCAGTTAATGGACTTCTCCTCCAAGAACTTATCCAAACCTTTTTTGAACCCAGCTACACTAACTGTACTAACCACATCCTCTGGCAACAAATTCCAGAGCTTAATTGTGCGTTGAGTGAAAAAGAATTTTCTCTGGTTAGTCTTAAATGTGCTACTTGCTAACTTCATGGAGTTCCCCCTGGTCCTCCTATTATCTGAAAGTGTAAATAACTGATTCACATCTACTCGTTCAAGACCTCTCATGACTTTAAAGACCTCTATCACATTTCCCCTCAGTCATCTCTTCTCCAAGCTGAACAGCCCTAACCTCTTCAGCCTTTCCTCATAGGGGAGCTGTTCCATCCCCTTTATCATTTTGGTTGCCCTTCTCTATACCTTCTCCATCGCAAGTATATCTTTTTTGAGATGCGGCGACCAGAATTGTACACAGTATTCAAGGTGCGGTCTCACCACGGAGCGATATAGAGGCATTATGACATTTTCCGTTTTATTAACTATTCCCTTTCTAATTTTTCCTAACATTCTGTTTGCTTTGTTGACTGCTGCAGCACACTGAGCCAACGATTTAAAGTATTATCCACTATGAGGCCTAGATCTTTTTCCTGGGTGGTAGCCCCTAATATGGAACCTAACATCGTGTAACTACAGCAATGGTTATTTTTCTCTATATGCAACACCTTGCACTTGTCCACATTAAATTTCATCTGCCATTTGGATGCCCAATCTTCCAGTCTCGCATGGTCCTCCTGCAATTTATCACAATCCGTTTGTGATTTAACTACTCTGAATAATTTTGGGTCATCCGCAAGTTTGATAACTTCACTCGTATTCCTTTCCAGATCATTTATAAATATATTGAAAAGCAGCGGTGCAAGTATAGCTGCCAGCATCATTTTTAAATCTCTGGTTGGCAGGGCAGGGAGTGAGCTGACATTGTTACTGCCCTTTTCATCTTATGGACTTCATGGCAGAGGGTAAGTGGGGACTGGGAAGCAGGTCTCTAGTCCTGGCAAATGTTTCTGGAAGGCAAAAGGGATGTGGGGAAACCCCAGCTTGGCCTAGCTTAGCCCAGCCGTGTAGGCCTGGCCCCACAATTTTCTATTGGGGAAAGAGGAGCATCGAAGGGGCCAAGGAGTCCATGGCTGGGCCTAGCTCAGACCAGATAGGTAGGTCCAGACACTGAGGCTTTCTTGAGGGGCAAAAGGGGGATTGGAGGACCTTAGGGGGCCCATTTGTTTCTAAACTAAAATGAAAATACCAGATAATTCTGGGGTATTTGCATGCAAGCCCAGAATGAACTAAAAAATGGCCTTTTTTTGTTCATATTTATTTATTTTATTTATTTAGAGCTTTTTTATACCGACATTCATGATCCCAATCATATCATATCGGTTTACAAGAAACAATGTGCCATTTGTTTAAAATGAGTGCACATACCCACCCTAACTGGCCGGGGTAGAAACTGGTTGAGTAAGAAGCAACAAATGGCAGTGGTAACTGAAGCTCACTCCAAGGAGAGAGGCATTACTAGGATGTGCCACACGGATTGGTGTTTGGACCAGTTCTTTTCAACATTTTTGTAAGCAATATTATGGAAGAGCTATCTGGGAAAGGTTTGTCTTTTTGCAGATTATACCAAAATCTACCACAGGGCAGACACCTAGTAAGGTGTGGAAAACATGAGGAGAGATCTAGCAAAGTTCAAGGAATGTTCTATTTATTTAATTTATTTATTTTAAAAAATGTGTAATCCACACTAGTCCAAGGTTCAGAGCGAGGTACAATATTACACTCATGAAAACCGGAATATAAAAACAAATAAGAAAGAGCTGAGCCACCCCCGAACAAGCTGAACTGAACTTATTAAAAAAAAAACAACCATCAAACGTTCACATTTCCCCTTCTGCTGGCATAGAGTGAAATGGAATTCTGCAGAGTGGAGAGGTTAAGTAGAATCTGGCACTTAAGATTTAATGTTTAAAAATGCAGTCATGCTTTTAAGCGACAAAAACCTAAGAGAGCAGTACAGTATAGGAGTGAAATTCTTCTATGCATAAATCATGAGTGGTATCTAGGGGTGTTCATATCTGATGATCTTAAGGTAGACAAGCAGGTGGAAAAAGTGATGACAAAAGCAAGAAAGATGCTTGGGTGCATGGGGAGAGAAATGGTCTACAGAAAAAAGAAGGAGATAATGCTCCTATATAGGTCCCTGCTGAGACCTCATTTGGAAAACTGTATAAAAATTCTGGAGACCATACCCTCAAAAGGATGTATATCAAATGGAGTCGGTCTGCGGGTAGCTACTAAAATGGTCAATAGTCTTTGTTATAAATGTAACCCCTGAGAGGGATGGATCCTTCAAGCTGGCAGCAAGGGGCACTTAAGTAAGAGATATGGACCCTCTATGCACACAACTCCTTTTCAATCTCTCAGTCTCTCCACGGATAGCAGTTACATTCTGCAGGGGGAGAAATAATAATTCCAAAGGCCTTTTTCAATAGCCCCTGAACAAACCCCTTTCCATCCTCACTACACAGCACTAATAATTTACCAAGTCTCTCGCAGCAAAAATCACACCAACAGTAAAGTGGTTTCCAACTTCATTTACTGATAGTTGATGTCGATGACTGAAGAATATTTACAGCTTCATTATTTAATTAGATAAAGTCAATAAATAGTAAGACAGCAGAAAGATTATTAAATCTGTGAGCTCACTCTGCTCCTGATTTACTAAGGCTTTTCTGCCATTCTGGGGCAGATATTCAGCCGCAGAGCGGCTAGTTAAGTTAGCTTGATAAGTATATCTGGCTAACTTTTGGACAGCCCTACAGCGCGACTAGAGTTATCCACATTGGTTAAGCAGCTAACTTCAAATATCGGAGTTAGCCACATAACTTATGCGGCTAACTCTGGCCCACCTTGAAATTCCTCCCACCCGCCCCCAGATCACTCCCGATTTATGCGGCTAAATTCTAGCCAGCTAGCCATTTAGAAGGATAATCTTTCAGTTGTCCATCTAAATGGCTTTTGAATATCGGCCTCTCTGTGTCTATGGGGAAAATGCTTAGTAAATAATGAGGCCCTCTGTTAGCAAAGTCTCATAACTTCTTAACACTTGATCTCTTTCTTTGTCTCATTTACTCCAATTACTCATATTTATCAGATTGAAGAGAGTGCAATCCTCTTCCAACTCCCAATTTAATCCCCAGCTTCTCCCCACTGTTGGGTGGTTAGCAATATAGTACCAACTCTTTCTTGGAACACAGTTCCAGTTCTCACACCTTTCTGAAGTCTTCAGTACTATTTTAGCTCTCCTAATTAGTACCAGATGGGCACCCTCCTCTCATGCACCGCTCACTCGCTTCAGCAGCATATACAGTTCTTAGAAATACCTTCAGCTCCTGACTTTTTCTGCAATGGGCAAAACTCCCTCTTATAATAACCCCTTTAATCTTCAGGTTCTTTCCGAATGAAAGATACCTTTCTCCCAGTATAATGGATATAGGTTCCCTGGTACCAAGGGGAACCAATATCCATTACATGGGGATACTGAGAACAAAATAACAGTCTCTTACTGAACCAAGGAGAAAACAAAACAGAGACAGGAAGGGTGGAAAAACTTCTTTGTCTCCAAAATGAGGATATAGTGCAAAAAGACAGATAGTTTAAAGTTGAACTCCTCTGCTGCAGGTTACTGAGAGGTCCATCCACTGACGGAGAGACAGCACATTGCAGGTCTTCCCTATCCCTTGATCCAGCCTCAAACAGGGACACCCCAGTCCACTGCAAAAAGGGGAACCAAGGGTATCAGAATGGAATTCTCAAAAAAAATAGGATTACAAAAGCAAAATAACACCAAATTGGCAGGCAGACCCTTAAAGGAAACTCAGACTCTGCTCCATTCAATAATTAGGAAAAATAAAAAGGGCAGTCTGTAAGCTCCTGTCTACAGGAAAAACCAACTAAAAATCCATGAGAACAGATGACATTTGAGGATGATAAACAACTACATCACACTATCTGCAGATCTCACATGAGGGAGTAAAACCCAAACCTCTCTTCACTAATTCTGCACTGGACCTTCCCAGAAATTTAGTACACTCCGTCTAGTGAGAGAAACCAAAGGTTCCCTACATAGGCTTAAAGATCTAAACATTTATACTCTAGAGAAGGGCTGGCCAATTCCAGTCCTTAAGAGTCACAAACAGGCCTCATTTTCAGGATATCCCTAATGAATATTCATGAGATTATATTTGCATACAATGGAGGCAATGCATGCAAATTTATCTCATGCATATTTATTGTGGCTATCTTGAAAACCAGACCTGTTTGTGACTCTTGAGAACTGGAGTTGGCCACTTCTGCCCTAGAGGAAAGACAGGATAGGAGAGACATTTAAATTCCTCCAAGGAATCAAAGCAAAGGAGGTGAGCCTCGACATGGGATGAGAGCTAAAGGACGTAGACTCAGGAGTAATTTAAGGAAATATGTTTTACAGAAAGGGTAGTAGATGTATGGAACAGCCTCCCGTAGTGGAGGGGGTGGAGACAAGGACAATATCAGAATGCAAGAAAGCATAGGATAAACATGAGGATCTCTGATGGAGTGGAATAGATTATAGAGCTGAGCAGTTGGTATGAATGGGCAGACAAGAGAGGCAGTCTCTATATTACTGAATTTGAGGATATTGTTGAGTGAAATGTTGTGTAAGATTATTGAACACTGGTCCTGCTTTAGGAAGGATTTTCCCATTCCAGGCATCCCAAATGGGAAGAAGTCTTACATAAATGAAGCGCACCAGAACCTAAAAACCACAGTGGGACCTTAGATACGGAGATGGCGGGCACAATATATACTCGAGAAGAATGAAAATCTTTAACATAGCATGCAGGCGGCAGAGGTGGCAAGACTGGATTAATGTGTGGCACGTTGGATTGCTCTGTGCAAAATCAAATACACCAGTCCTTGTTCAAACAGTGAGTTGCTCCTTGCTTTATTCAGTGCCTGCTGCCTGTTTCTCTATCATTTCCATTTTAAATGGGCCTTCACTGCAGCAGGCTCTTGAGCTCTAAATCCTATTAGTCAGCGACTAAGAGTTGCATAAAAAGCAGGTATCCCCTGGTGGGGATTTAAAGATGTTTAGACATAATTGGATTTTCCAAGCAGATGTCATTATTGTTAAACAGTTGCCCACTTGATATTTTTTTTAAGTTGTTTGCTATAATTGCTAAAATTAGCGGTTTTGTGTAGTGCAAAGGTCACTTTGTTAATATCATAATTCAGTAGGTTATGAAGTCATTGATTTCTAAACCTTTATAATATACAAGCAGATGCAACCTTATCCTCCTTATGAAGGACAGATGGAATATGTAAGCTTCACATACATTATCATTTGCTGGTAGCATCAGAGGGCATTTTTCTGACCATCCACTTTGGGACAAAGTCTGTAGTTCCTTATTTTTTTTACCCGCAGTCTTTGCCTCATGTTTCCAACAGAAAGTATGTGTGTCTTTTTCCTTTGAAACTTTTGTATATGCGGACTTTTGTGTGGGTAGAAGTTCTATGGAAAATAAAGCATGTAGACTTCAAAACACAATCTACGTGCATTATTTTATGCTTCTGCCTAAAACACACTCCTGGGAATGCCGCCCCTAAATGTAGGTGTGTTTTGGAGCACCCTGCATACTTTTAGCCGTATTGACAGAGGGCAATTTCCAGACCACTGATTCACACAGGTACATTGTTATTTATCCAGTGTAAATGGCTATGGAAATTGTCCTATATATTTTGATTTGTTAAGTACATTCATTATTTACATTGGTTTGAATGTCAAGAAAATAAAAAAATAGGTTAAATATACATCAACAGCGTAAATAAAAAACACCAATAATGATGTATGACAAATATTGTACCACATTAACCACATAAAATATATGCATAAGTCTGAAATACGCTTAGGCTGCATTCCATCTTGGCCACTGTATGTGTTAATTGATACAATATATGGGTAACGTTTGTAATGGATAGCCTGTTTTTATGTTATTGTGACAATACTGCAGGGGGCTCTTTATATACTGTGCCCCTGAAGAAGCTGAAATATTTATTTATTTATTTATTTGTTTATTTATTTATTTATTTAAGGCTTTTATATACCGACTTTCTTGATACAGATCAAATCAACTCGGTTTACATCAAACGAAGCAGAACTATAACCAACCATACAACAAGACAATTTGAAGGAGCATAAAAGTTACATTCTAACAAGGTTGCCTTAACTGGGAGAAGGAAAAAAAGAGGGGGGAGAACAAAGATAAATTACTATATACAATAAATTACTATATACAATGGTGTATGGGAGGGTGGTAGAGGCAGAATCTCGTGATGACTTTTGAATAAATCAGGCTGTTGTGCTATTGGCTGGGAAGGCTTGGCAGAATAGCCATGTCTTTAGTTTCTTTTTAAAAGTTAGTAAATAGCAAAACATGTTGGGTTATATTTTGTCAGATAAAATATGTGGAGAACCTAAATCACCTATGTAATTACACCCACAAGGAGCGATTTGGAAAAATGTCCAGGTCCACAAACTTCAAAAGCTGTTCGAAATATATACTATATTAGCTTAAGAGAGACAACATCTCAGTTAGTGGTGTTGTTCATGGTCACCCAATATGGACCATGTTTCGTTTAACTGCGTCAGGCGGGACCAAATCTGAGAAGATGTTATCCGGAAAGAACCCGCGTTGCCCAGATGCTTGCAGCGTGCCAGCTCAGTGTCACCTGGAGCTGCAAGCATCTGGGCAACGCGGGCTCTTTCCGGATAACATCTTCTCAGATTTGGTCCCTCCTGACGCAGTTAAACGAAACACGGTCCATATCGGGTGACCAGGAACACCACTAACTGAGATGTTGTCTCTCCTAAACTAATAAAGCATGTATTTCGAACAGCTTATAAAGTTTGTGGACCTGAACATTTTTCCAAATCACTCCTTGTGAGCTAAATTTTGTAACAAATTTTGCTGCTGCTTAAGAATTTTTGCAATTATTTTCTCCAACTTTGTTTATTGTGGATTACAATATTCTTCCACTTTAACTGAAAAGGTCACTGGATGTTATTTGTCCCCTTTGGATAAGGTGATTTAGGACCTCCTTTGATTTTTTGAATGTCCTTTATTGGAACATTTTCATCAATAACTTGAAGTTTTAATGGGAGACTATATTAGCCAACAAAAGCATTTATTGCATGAGGGACACATTTTTTGAAATCTTTTCTTAGACTCAATCAGTTTCCATTGACAAAAATGAGACTGTTGTTGTTGCAAAGGTTTCATTTTGATGGAAAGATTTTTTGTTTTTAATGTGTTTGTATGATGGTATGAATATGAGTGTGTATGATATTTTTTAATATCGGGGCCCCATGTGGTACTTTATAGTATTTAGGATTGATAGCCTACATGTTTTGTTCACATTAGGTGGGCAAAAAGATATATTTTCTAATACAATTGATACATTCTTTAAAGACTTTTTGAAGGTAATTTAAATTATATTTCATATAAGAAGTTTGTGTATAATAAAATTTAATATATATATATTTAGTATATATTATACATCATTATTTGATTTGGTTTGAATATTACAAAAGCAACATCATGTGGAAATGTAGAATATGCTGCACACCACTGTGGATGATTATTTTAATTTATAAAGTGGTAGAGAAGAATTTTTAATCAGTACATATGACAGTAGATAAACAAATACAAACTGTGAGGCCCGTCTAGTCTGTCCCATGCTTGACAGAGTTAAAATTCTCCCACTGACAAAAGCTAGGCCCAATATTTATAACATTTATTGTACCTCTATATGCAATTACTTTCTATTTATTTATTTATTTAAAATCTTTTCTATACCGTCGCTAAGTTAAATACCATCGCAACGGTTTACACGAAGGCACATTAGTTAATGTAGGTGGATGTGTACTATAGTACATTTTAATAGGTGCCAAGTATTTCAGTTTTTGTTGCTATAAATAACTTACACTAGTACTTAAAACTATTTTGTAACAACCCTCTTTAAAAAGTTGGCAAATATGCACTTTACTCCAGATTTCAAAAGAGACTTACACATGTATGCTCACTTTGATAATGATCCCACCAGAGCTACCCACACACAATTAGACCTGCCAGTTTGCACAGAGAATTTTTGGGAAAATGTACACATGTATGTTTGAAAATCCAAAAGTATCCAAACCCCTCCCCAACTCTGCCCCCAAGGACACCTGCACTCAGTTCAAGTAAACTTATACTGCATACAAGACATGCACACATTTACCTGCATATTGGGTGGGCAAGCCAATATGCCTCTGTGTATCCCTGAACAGCACTGTGTACATCTGGTATGTACTAAACAAATTATGACATAGCTCATAACATCAGCAGGTTAAATGGAGAACACGGGGAGAGGGAGAGGTGGGGACTAATTACATTGATGGGTCAACCAAGGCATTAGCAGGAAAGTATTTCAATCTTAGGTCAGTTCTGGCTTATCTGAAAACTGTGAAGTGACCCATACTTTGAATGAAGCTTGTAAAATGGAAAAGCGACACAGAGGCTGGCGGCACCTGATGGATTGACAGACTTACTGAGGCTTGAACTTTCATGGCCAAGAGTCCACTTTATCGCATATGACATAATGGCCTCTTGTTCTCGAAAGCTTTTCCCTCAATAAATCTGAAACTCTATCAGTTGCCACCAGCCTCCGTGCTGTTTTTGCTAGTACCAACTAAAACAGCTCCCCCCTAAAAAACTGTAAAATGCGTCTTTTTTATGTAATGATTCATTTTTATGTATCCACTACTGTACATTTTTCTCATACTTTTCACGTTTTCTTTTCTGTGCTGAGGTAACAGACATTCCAGCTCAGTCTCTTATGCTCTGTTCTGCTCCAGCCAGGGAGCCCAGCTCTGAGTCCTCATACTTTCTCAGAAGAATGACTTAGGAATTTTTACAGGTCTAAGCAGGACTCACCCACCCTTTTTGTCTGCCTGTTTCATGTCTCTAGGAACCACCTCATTCTGGAAAAAGGATTAAGTCGCCACAACAAATACATACAATAGTTATTTAAAATAAATCTCAAAACCTGGCTTTTCAAACAGGCCTTTTACAAAGAGAACGGCGCAAATAAGTAAGGTAGAGCAGGCATAGAGCACCCACCGCATAATCTCCAAGTGCCTACCTGGAAATTATTTTTTATCACACAGATAATCATAGTCAATAACCCGTAACGCCAAGAATGAACCATATGTTATCTCCTAAGAGACATGCATCAGTGGAAAATCCATAAACCAAATAGTCTTTAATGTTTATTTGTTACCGGACACTATCGGCACCCCCTTTGTAAAGTATGAACTAATCTCCTCTATATGTGCCTTATTGTAAACCGTTATGATGGTAAATAACTTAATGACAGTATAGAAAACTTTTAAATAAATGCCAGTCAAAGCAAAGACCCCAGGACATGGTAGATTCTCCAATCTAGAGGAAAAGAACCCAGACTGCTATCATAAAACCTGTCCCATGCTTTTCCTAACTAGTTCAAGAGAATCAGAAGTAATTAGATTCATTCCTTGCTTGATCCACCTATAAACTCTGGCAACCAGGCAAACAGCAGTAAAGGGGGGCACCTAAAAGGTGGGTTAAGTTCCTCCCCTTTCTGGCTGCCTGGTAAATTGTGTCTCATCTCTGGATGTTATCCATAAAGGTTTTAAGTTTTACCTGAAATCTTTACCTTGAATTAATCTGGAAGAATGTAGGACAGGTTTTGCATTTTTGTGAGACTTATTTCACCTCTTTCTTCTACTGTTGCATCCTGGATAAAATCTGGTTGTAGTTTTCAGTGAATCACCATGACCTATAGAAACTGCATGCTGATAATGCCCATAAAATCACCTGCCATACTTGGAAAGTAACATCATTACGAGGTAGAAGCCTTGATCATCACGAGGAATCGCCGAGTGAAGAGGTTCAGACCCCACAAACAGGTCGATACTGTAAGACCGCGGGAGAGCGGACGAACGCCCGCTCTCCAGGCGCGTGCACCGGCCCCTCGCCGGTGCGGGCGATTCAGTATTTAAATGAGGTGACGCGGGAAAAAACGGGGAAAAGGAGGCGCTAGGGACACTAGCGCGTCCCTAGCGCCTCCTTTTTGTCAGGAGCGGCGGCTGTCAGCGGGTTTGACAGCCGACGCTCAATTTTGCCGGCGTCGGTTCTCGAGCCCGCTGACAGCCACGGGCTCGGAAACCGGACGCCGGCAAAATTGAGCGTCCGGTTTTCGGCCCGACAGCCGCGGGCCAAATTCAAATTTTATTTATTTATTTTTTTTTACTTTTTTTTACTTTTGGGGACCTCCGACTTAATATCGCCATGATATTAAGTCGGAGGGTGCACAGAAAAGCAGTTTTTACTGCTTTTCTGTGCACTTTCCTGGCGCCGGAAGAAATTAGCGCCGACCTTTGGGTCGGCGCTAATTTCTTAGAGTAAAATGTGCGGCTTGGCTGCACATTTTACTTACTGGATCCCGCGTGCATACCTAATAGGGCCATCAACATGCATTTGCATGTTGAGGGCGCTATTAGGTGCCGCAGGTGGGCCGCGTGTTTTCCTCCCCTTACTGAATAAGGGGTAAGGGAAAACACGCGTCCAGAGCAGGCTGACAGTGCGCTCCGACGGAGCACACTTTACTGTATCGACCTGAAAGTTGGTTTTCTTCGCATCTATATACTCCCCTGAGGAAAGACTGATGTCTGAAACACTGACAGATCGTGTCGGGATCAACATTAAGGTTGGATATAATACACCAACAACAACCGGGGAAGTCTGATCTTTACTCTATTTTGAAAATCTCTTACAGCTTCATTAGAGTTTTACAACGTGCAGTTCATATACAAGTTTACTGACTTTTAAGCCACGGAAGCGTCTTAGGTCACCGGGATTAGTAATAAGCAACACAAAAAAATTATTTTAAAAAAACAGTCTATGGAGGAGGAGGATAGTTAATGATTATAATCCACTAAGTAGTGGTGTTGGTACACCTACACAATATATGAAACTTTCCTCTAACTCCAGTAATATATTCCTTAAAAACAGGATGAATTTAAAATTAGAAAAAAATGACTTTCCATGGAGTGTAGGTATTTAAAACAAGTCTTAAATTCAACACAAAACATAAAACAGTATTACTATTTATAAATAATTGCTGCAGATCAGCGATAGAGCTGTACTCTTGATTTTTGTGATCATTATACAGATCGCTGAAATTTGAGGTGTATTGTATTGATATACTTGGAAACTAGCCAGGGTCTAGTAAAAATAATGTGCTTCCTTTAGGAATAGGCAACTGCGCGCTATCAAAATGGAAATATTAGAAACAAAATCCATTTGATGTCCTGTGGATTTTTTTTTCTTTTTTTTATATTTGAGGGGATGGGGGGGGGGGGGGGGGGGGGGGGGGGGGGGTATGCCAAGGCTGGTGCATGAATATTTGGCACCCTAGGCAAACCCTTGGTCATGCATCTCCCCTCCCCCACCTTACCTATTGGAGGCAATACCAGTATAGCACTCCCTCCTACCGGCTCAGCACAACAATCCTTGTGCTGGCAGGATTTTGCTGCCCCCAAAATGTTGATGCTCTAGGCGACCACCTAGTTTGCCTAATGGAAGCACCAGCCCTGGTGGGTGTGGTTTGCAAGAGAAATTGAATTTCAAAAAGAGAAGGCATAACAAGAAAAAGAGAGTAGCCAAAGTCCAGAAATAGAAGATGCATTGAGGAAAGGGGGCCTGGCTGAGGAAGGGAGGAATAAACCTACTTCCACTGCCATGGTTGGAACATCAGTCTATTGAGAGAATATTAAAGCATGGAAGGACTGGTTTTCACTGGAAAGAAGATGATGGATCTTGATGAACTCTATAGAGAATCTGATGGTATAAAAACAAATACGTGAAGAAACAATCCGTGCACAAACTGCGCTCTGCACTAACTCTAAGCAATTCAAAGATCTGCGGCAGCAATAGGGATTAACTTTTGTTTGCTTCATTTTGGTTTGTCTCACATATGCAAAACAAAATGAAAAGTAAAAAACAAATGAAAACTGAAATGCAGTTTTCTTCCCTACACACCACTAATCAGCAGCAGTTTAGAAGAGTATGAGTTTCCAAGCCACACATTTTACTTTCAGAAATTAATGCCTGCCCAAAGGCTGGCGTTAATTTCTGCCGGCACCGGGAAAGTGTACAGAAAAGCAGAAAAAACTGCTTTTCTGGACACCCTCCGACTTAATTTCATAGCGATATTAAGTTGGAGGCCCCAAAAGTAAAAAAAAAATTAAAAATTAAAAAAAAAAAATTAAAAATTGGCCAGCGGCCCGCGGGTTGGAAGACGGATGCTCAATTCAGCTGGCATCCGTGGCTGTCAGTGGGTTTGAGAACCGACGCCGGCAAAATTGAGCGTCGGCTGTCAAACCCGCTGACAGCCGCCGCTCCTGTCAAAAAGGAGGTGCTAGGGACGCGCTATTGTCCCTAGCACCTCCTTTTACCGCGGGCTCTAATTTTATTTATTTAATTTGCATAGGCCACCCTCCTGAATCGCGCGCCCAGGCGAGTGGCCTGTGCATGCACTGGGACAGCGGGCGCTTGCCGGCTCTCCTGCATGTTTTTCTGCATCGGCCTGTTAGCCAGATAAGTGACAATATTCAGAGCTAGATAGGTTAGATAGGTCTAACATTATTTATTTATTTATTTATTTATTTATTTAAAGTCTTTTCTATACCGTCGTTTGGTGGGGACCGTCACAACGGTTTACATTAAGGCACATAAAAGTAATGATACTACAATTTGTCCGTTTACATAGGTGCCATAAGGTTCTGTAACATTGGGCCTCATTTTCCAATATCGCATTGGTAACGCATTAGGGGGCATTTCCCATGCAAATGAGGCTTTTTTCGTGCAGCGTCGCATGTGGCGATGTTTTCGCGATTTGCGCAAATGTATTTGCGAATCGCACAAACATCTTCGCGGTGCACGATAAACAACCAAAGAATCATCACACTGCACAAAACAGGCTGTTCCATGAAAGGTTTATCACGGTTCATGACATTTTCAGACAGCCTGGTGTGAGAGAGAGAGAGAGAGAGAGAGAGAGAGAGAGAGACTGATTTGCTATAATGTTTACTCCCTAAACAGGTATTTGTATCCCTATGAGAGGCCCACCTAGTAACTCGAGGTGGGGATTAGGTAAGAGTGTAGGGGGTTGGGGCCACTTTCACATTCAATGTGAGACGTACGAACAGAACAGTGGTCTCTTGTGTAGATTTGAAGGCCTTCGGAGTGAGGATTTGGGCAATGTTCTCTCAACCTAGCTTGATGGACACTCTACCTGGAAGCTCGTGGTTCCCCCAGGAGGAGCCCATAGGAACCCGGCCGCTGGGACTTAGGAGACTCCCTCAAGACTGAAGATTGGTCTGGATGCAGGTGCCTCCTGCAGGTCATTGATTCCAGATGGCTGGCGCCTCCAGCAGGTCGAATCAGTCCAGGAGTAGAAGCCGAAGAGTAGTCGAAAGCCGTTCCGAGGGTCGAAGCCAGGAGAAGGGTCTGCAGCCAGTCCAGAAGCAAGCCAGGAGAAGGGTCCGCAGCCAGTCCAAGGTCAAGCCGAACGAGAACGACAGCTGGTCCAAGGGTCAGAAGCCAAGAATCAGTCCAACGAAGAAGGAGAACAGAAGCGGGATGAAGACTAGGAACGGAGACCAGGAACACCAGCACAGAATTCTGAACCAGAACCCTCAATACCAAGGCAAGGTCTGAGGAGCAGACCTTGCCTTAAATACCCAGACACAGGAGGAAGTCCAAGGGTGGAACCACGACAGCTTCCTGTCGTGGTTCCTTTAAATTTTGCAGCCAGCCGCGAGCGCAGCCCTAGTCATCCCCCGAGGGGGGCGGAACCAACCCCGCCGATGAGGAGCCATGCGGCCGGATGCCGCCAGCGGCAACGGCTGCGAAGATAGTGCGGGGAAGGGCTGCCAGCGTCTGCCGGAGCCTGTGGGATCGTCGGCCCCCGTGGGTATGTACTTGCCCCGGTCGCGGTCTCCTGCGACCGGGGCCATGAAAGTCGGTCCCGGCCTCGGACTGCCGCGGCCGGTGACCATAACAGTACCCCCTCCTTTAGGCCTCACCCTAGAAGGCTTGGGTTTTTCTGGATGCACAGTGTGAAAGTTCTGTAAAAGAGTCTTATCTAGGATGTTTTTTGCCGGTTCCCAGGAATTCTCGTCCGGTCCGAATCCTTCCCAAGACAGCAAGTACTCCCATGTGCGACCTTGTTTACAGACATCAAGTACCTCACGCACCTGATAAATCGTCTCTTCTTCTGCCCTAGGCGAGTAGGCCAAGTGAGGACCAACGGCTTCAGCAGAGACGTGTGAAAGGAGTTATGGATAAGTAATGTCATGGGCAGATGAAGTTGATAGGTCATGGGACCTAGTTGTCGAAGCACTGGAAAGGGCCCAATATAACGAGGAGCTAAGCACATGGATGGAACTCTCAGGCAGATGTGCCGGGTGCTTAGCCACACTTTTTCACCTGGGCGGAACCGAGGACCTGGTTGACGTTGCCTATCGGCAAAGATTTTGGCGGAGAGAGCTGCTTTAATTAGCATCTGCTGAGTATGGACCCATAGCTGTCTTAATTGTACAGCAGTGAGCTGGGCTGCTGGGGATGGAACCGGTAATGGCAAAGGCAAGGGTGGTCTGGGTTGTCATCCAAATATGATCTGAAAAGGTGAAGCCCCCATAGCAGTACAGGCATGAGAATTATGGGAAAATTCAGCCCAAGAGAGAAGAGTTGCCCAGTCATCCTGGCGAGATTTGACGTATATTCGCAGAAATTGTTTTAACGTATGATTCGTACGTTCAGCCTGTCCATTGGCTTGCGGGTGAAACGCGGTAGTAAAGTCCAAAGAAATGTGAAATTTTTTACAGAGATTGCGCCAGTAACGTGCTGTGAACTGAGAACCGTGGTCAGAAACAATGTGCTGCGGCAGATCGTGAAGTCTGAAGATATGGCGCATAAACAGTTGAGCCAACTGAGAAGCAGATGGGAGGGAGGGTAGTGGGATAAAGTGGGCCATTTTTTAAAACCGGTCCACTACTTCCCATATAACAGTATTGCCCTCCGAGGGCGGAAGTTCCACAATGAAATCTGTGGAGATGTGTGTCCAAGGCTTCGAGGGTGCTGGTAATGGTTGTAACAGTCCTTATGTTTTCCCAGTAGGAATCTTATGTTGGGCACAGGTTGGACAGGAAGCCACATAAGCCTTTATGTCCTTACACATTCCAGGTCACCAATAGTACTGTTGTAGAAGTGTCTGAGTCCGGGCTCATCCTGGGTGTCCTGCTAGCTGAGAATCATGTCCCCAGGCCAACACTTTATTCCGCAGTCTCTTGGGTACCACTGTTTTACCAGGTGGGACCATGAAGGTAGCAGCTAGGGTGATGCAGGCCGGATCTATAATATGCTAAATGGGTTCTTCTGTGTCTTCAGTGGAAAACGATTGGGATAAGGCATCAGCCTTAACATTCTTGTTAGCTGGGCGATATCGCAGTTCGAAGTGAAAACGTGTAAAATGAGTGCCCAACGAGCTTGGCACGGGTTCAAACGTTGAGCCTGTTGAAGATATACCAGATTCTTATGATCCGTACATACCGTTATACGGTGTTGAGCTCCTTCCAGCCATTGCCGCCACTCCTCAAAAGCCAGTTTTATGGCAAGCAATTCTTTATCCCCAATGGAGTAATTATGTTCTGCTGATGAAAATTTCTTAGAAAAATAGGAGCAAGGACAGGAGGTCCCTGAGATGTCATTCTGACTTAAAATAGCTCCTACTCCTTCAGCAGAAGCGTCCACCTCCACAATAAATGGACGTTTAGGATCGGGATGTCGAAGACAGGATTGTTGGAGAAAAGAGCTTTTAAGCACTTGAAAGGCCTGTTCAGCCACAATAGACCATTCCTTGATGCTCGACCCTTTACGGGTAAGAGTGGTAAGGGATGCGGCCAGTTTGGAAAAGTTCTTAATAAAACTATGATAGTAGTTCGCGAATCCCAGGAAACGCTGAAGTGCACATAATCCTTTTGGCTTGGGCCACTCTTGGATACATCTTAATTTGAAAGGATCCATCTGGAAACCATGTTTGGAAATAATATACCCCAGGAAGGGTAAGGATTCCTGTTCAAAGATGCATTTTTCGATCTTGGCATATAAACGGTTCTCTCTTAAGCGTTGTAACACCTGAACAACATGTTGCCGATGTGTCTGTAGATTGGAGGAAAAAAATCAAAATGTCATCGAGGTAGACTACCACGCATACATAAAGTAGGTCTCGGAAAATTTCATTAATGAGATGTTGAAACACTGCAGGAGCATTAGTCAATCCGAAGGGCATAACAAGGTATTCATAATGACCATCTCTGGTGTTAAAAGCGGTCTTCCATTCATTACCCTCCCGGATCCTGATTAGATTATATGCTCCTCGTAGATCCAGTTTAGAGAACACTCTGGTTCCCTGTAAGCGGTCAAAAAGCTCCGCTATCAGCGGTAGAGGGTATCAGTCCTTGATGGTAATCTCATTGAGTCCACGGTAATCAATACAAGGAAGTATCGAACCGTCTTTTTTCCCAACAAAGAAAAACCCAGCCCCTGCTGGAGATTGGGATCGTCGAATGAATCCCTTCTGTAGATTTTCTTGGACATATTCAGTCATAGCACGAGTCTCCAATGCGGATAGCAGATAAACCTTACCACGTGGTGGGGAAGTTCCAGGAACCAAGTTAATGGTACAAACAAATTCCTGGTGTGGAGGCAACATATCTACAGCCTTTTTAGAGAAGACATCGATGAATTGTTCATACTGGGAAGGAAGGCCCTCCAGACGAGTGGTGCAAATAATGGTACTTGAGGCATTGGATTCTTTAATGCAAGTTCCACGACAGGCTGGACCACAATGAACCAGTCTTAGTGATGTCCAGTCAAACTGTGGGTTGTGCCGTTGTAACCAAGGAATCCCAAGAACAACTGGGTGAATGGCTTTCTGAATGATATAAAAGGTGATGCTTTCGGTATGATTCGGAGCAATGTGGCAATCCAAGGGAATCGTGTGATGAGTTATTTTTCCTGGCAGAGGGTCTCCGTGGATGGAAGAGATGATTAAAGGCCTTGGGCACATTCTGGTAGGAATATGTAGTTGTTCCACCACATCTTACAGGATGAAACTTCCTCTAGCCCCAGAATCTACTAACGCCAGCGTAGAAAATTTGTGTTCTCCTAGAAGCAGGGTTATTTGTAGTGTGAGTGGAGGAGCAGGAGTAGTGATGCCTAGGGTTACTCCCCCAATATACCCTAGGCTTGGCAGTTTCCCGGACGTGTAGGGCAATGTACAATGAGATGACCCACTCCTCCACAATATAAACAGAGACCTGCCTTACGTCGCCTTTGCCTTTCTTCTGGAGAGAGAGGTCCACGACCCAACTGCATAGGTTCTTTGCCCAACCTCTCTGTGCTGGAAGTAGATCAAGCTGCCGGAGGAGAGGAATGAACAGGACTAGACACAGTCGTGTGTCTACCGGTACTATGTCCTTCACAAGCTCTTTCTTGTAAATGGCGATCAATCCTGGTGACAAGGTCAATTAAAGAATCTAAGGAGTGAGGCAACTCATGGGCCACCATTTCATCTTTAATTTTGGATGACAGTCCCTCCAAGAATATGGTCCGGAGACAGTTCTCCTCCCAATGGAGTTCTGATGCAAGAGTTCTAAACTCTATAGTGTAATCCGCCAACGAACAACCTCCTTGGCGGAGTTGAAGAAGCTTGGAGCCAGAGACTACCTGTTTCCTGGATCATCAAATACTGTTTGAAACAGTTTCAGGAACTGAGGAAGATTTTGCAGAATAGGATCTGATCGTCTCCAGTAGGGGGAAGCCCATGCTAGTGCCTTGCCTCCCAATAAAGATAAAATATACGTAGTCTTAGTTAGATCATCCGGAAAAAGAGAAGCTTGTAGCTGGAAATGCATACTGCATTGGTCAAGGAATCCTTGGTATGAACGAGGTTCACCAGCATAACGTGGAGGAATAGACAAAGGAATCATAGAACAGGCATTACCCTGCCCCACGGATGGTGGTGGAAATGATGGAGGAGCTGTCTGGACCGCAGCAATGGAATCCAGATGGGTGTTGAGTTGCTCCAGGGAGGCGGCCATAGATTCTAATATCCGTTGCTGCTCCATGACTTTCTGGGCTAGTCCAGGAATGGCCTGACGAGCTGAAGCCTCTGCCGGGTCCATGGCCTTGGTATTCTGTTATGAATCCAGAAGTGGACCCCTGATCCGAGGTAAGGTTAGCGCTGCCAAAGAGGGAGTCAATCCTCTCTGGTTCCTACCATCGGAGGGCAAGGCTTGAAGATTCGCCAGTCAAGTAAAGGCTTCGCCCTGGAAGCTTGCGGTTCCCCCAGGAGGAGCCTGTAAGAACCCGGCCACTGGGACTTAGGAGACTCCCTCAAGACTGAAGATTGGTCTGGATGTAGGCGCCTCCTGCAGGTCGTTGATTCCAGATGGCTGGCACCTCCAGCAGGTCGAGTCAGTCCAGGAGTAGAAGCCGAAGAGTAGTCAAAAGCCGTTCTGAGGGTTGAAGCCAGGAGAAGGGTCCGCAGCCAGTCCAGAAGCAAGCCAGGAGAAGGGTCCGCAGCCAGTCCAAAAGCAAGCCAGTAGAAGGGTCCACAGCCAGTCCAAGGTCAAGCCAAACGAAGAATGACAGCCGGTCCAAGGGTCAGAAGCCAAGAATCAGTCCAATGAGGAAGGAGAACAGAAGCGGGACGAAGACTAGGAATGGAGACCTGGAACACCAGCACAGAATCCTGAACCAGAAGCCTCAATACCAAGGCAAGATCTGAGGAGCAGACCTTGCCTTAAATACCCAGACACAGGAAGAAGTCCAAGGGTGGAACCATGACAGCTTCCTGTCGTGGTTCCTTTAAATTTTGCAGCCAGCCACGCGCGCGGCCCTAGTCCTCCCCCAAGGGGGGTGGAGCCAACCCCGCCGATGAGGAACCATGCGTCCAAATGCTGCCAGTGGCAATGGCCATGAAGATAGTGCAGGGAAGGGCTGCCCGCGTCTGCCGGAGCCTGGGGGATCGTCAGCCCCCGCAGGTAGGTACTTGCCCCGGTTACAGTCTGCTGCGACCGGCGGCCATGACAGTCTGTCCCAGCCACGGAGCACCACGGCCGGTGACCATAACATTGGAGCTGCGGAATCCATGTTATCATTGTGAGAAGGGGATGTTATATTAGGGTCCAAAATGTCCAGATAACAAAGGTAGGGATAAAAGCCTTTTCCTTTTGGTTTAGTGACTCAGTATATCGCTTTGGGAATATGAATGTTCAGCATTTCTGATTATCTTTGTATTTTGCACAGCACAGGAGGAAATGCATTTCTATTTCTATATCTCCAGCATTGCACTGCACTGCATGCAGAGTCTGGCTTCTTGGGGTTTCCAGTTCAGTTTTTGTCTGCATATTTCTATTTATAATTTGTGGTCACTTATGCTGTATTTGGTGAGAATCTATTCATGTTCTGTCTGTGTGATCAAGGTGAGGTATTCTGCTAGTGCAGTGTTTCCCAACATTTTCATGCTCAAGGCACACCTACAATAACAAAAATGTTGTGTGGTACACCAACCTCCATGCAGCAGCCAGTGCGGACATGAAGAAGACTCATATGGCTAAAAGAAGAGCTAGGGAAATCACTTAAAACCCCAATCTTTTAAATAAAGAGAGAGTGGGAAAGCACTTAATATCCCAATCTTTTTAATAAAGAGAGAGTGGGGATGAAGAGAAACATGAGCCTGCCACAATGGACCACCCCCCTCTGTATACTTGTTGCTGCCAGAGCTCCTTGACTGCTGCTGCACCCAACACTCAGAGTGAGTCACTTCCAGTGCTCAGTGTATGGTCTCCCTGTCTCACTCAGCCTGAGAATAGGGCAGAGCCTGGAAGGACTCAAAGATAGAGAAATGAGAAGGTACAGTGTGCAATGTGTGTGCTGCACAAAGTGAGTCCCAGCTATCCAAGCCCTGCATGCTGCCCACTAGTTATCACACTCCAAGACTTATGCTTTAACAAAGAAGGAGAGGAATGCATATTTACACATTTTATCAGAAAGGAGTTGCTGCACGTTTAAGAACCATTGCTGGTATCTCAGCAAGGTGCTAAGAGAAGTGCCCAGGTAATGGACTAGAACTTATCTTCAAACAGTGTTGGCTTTTCCATGGCACACTTGATAAGATGTGAAGGCACACCAGTGTGTCATGGCACAGTAGATGGGAAACACTGTGCTAGTGTATAGTTTCTGTGGCAGTCCTGCTTGTTCTGGTTTCCCAACTATTGTGTTCTAGAGTCAGGTGTCATTTCATAGGCTTGGCAGCCAGTTGCAGGGGGAAGGATCCTAGGTGGTAGCCCCTTCCCATCCCACCCTCAAGCAGGGCCCCTCACCTTTTTTTTTTTTTTTCAAACAAAGCCTGGTAGATCGTATATGCTACATTCTATTGATCAAAATTAACTTTTTGTCTAATCATTGGTCAGTTATAATGGTTGATTTTATCAGAATGTAACCAGAGGTAGCCCAGGAGTAAAGAGAAAGGAGGCTGGGATGTCTCAGAGCTGATATCAGTGCTAAAAGAAAAAAATAAGAAAAGATCTGGGGAACTTAGAAGCCTCAGGGGAAGTGATGAGATAATCAGCTGATGTATAGGCAGCTGCAAGAGTTTCTTTCCTATCTCCATTCAGCTATAAGGGAGCAGGACTGAAGAGAGTGAGTTAAGAAGGAGGAGCAGAACTGTTGAGATTTTTACTTTCATTTTACAAAGGCAGCACTGCTAATGCTAGAGCTCTGGAAAATAGTGTGTAAGTAAATGTGCTAGCTCCTACTTTCTTGTGTGCACATACTGAAAAGGTACTGTGAAGAGGTTAGTGGAATACACATTTGAGTTCTCCATCAATCAAATCTCATCCATATATGTAAGTAGGCTCAAAAATTCCCAAACATTTATTCCTCCAACTTCATACAAAGAAGGTGGTATTTATTAGAGATGTGAATCGTGTGATCGATCGTCTTAATGATCGATTTCGGCTGGGAGGGGGAGGGAATCGGATCGTCGCCATTTGGGTTTTTTAAATATCGTGAAAATCATGTAAATCGAAAACCGGCACACTAAAACATCCCTAAAACCCACCTGACCCTTTAAAATAAATCCCCCACCCTCCCGAACCCCCCCAAAATGCCTTAAATTACCTGGGGTCCAGAGGAAGGGTCCCAGTGTGATCTTTTACTCTCGGACCTCCGGTGCTTGTAGAAATGGTTTTAGTGTGCCGGTTTTCCCGCCCTCCCCCTTCCCCCGATTTATGATTTTTTGACGAAAAAATCAGGGGAATTGTTATTGTATCGCGGCTCTAACGATTTTTGACGATTTAAAATATATTGGACGATATTTTAAATCGTCAAAAAACGATTCACATCCCTAGTATTTATGAACTAAAAGTAGGTTAAAATTTGCTCTAAAGTACCTTTGGGAACTATTTAAGCTGAGATCATCCCTAGAGTACTGATCTCACTGAAGGGTGGCAGTTGAGAAGTCAGTCAGTCTGGCTTTGATCAAGTGAGGGAGCTGGAGGTGTCAGACCTTATCCAGAGATTGCTCTAAAGTACCAGAAAACCACTGATGTTGAGTACAAAGAGGACAAGCATATCATAAGAACATAAGAACATAAGAAAATGCCATACTGGGTCAGACCAAGGGTCCATCAAGCCCAGCATCCTGTTTCCAACAGTGGCCAATCCAGGCCATAAGAACCTGGCAAGTACCCAAAAACTAAGTCTATTCCATGTAACCATTGCTAATGGCAGTGGCTATTCTCTAAGTGAACTTAATAGCAGGTAATGGACTTCTCCTCCAAGAACTTATCCAATCCTTTTTTAAACACAGCTATACTAACTGCACGAACCACATTCTCTGGCAACAAATTCCAGAGTTTAATTGTGCGTTGAGTAAAAAAGAACTTTCTCCGATTAGTTTTAAATGTGCCCCATGCTAACTTCATGGAGTGCCCCCTAGTCTTTCTACTATCCGAAAGAGTAAATAACCGATTCACATCTACCCATTCTAGACCTCTCATGATTTTAAACACCTCTATCATATCCCCCCTCAGTCGTCTCTTCTCCAAGCTGAAAAGTCCTAACCTCTTTAGTCTTTCCTCATAGGGGAGTTGTTCCATTCCCCTTATCATTTTGGTAGCCCTTCTCTGTACCTTCTCCATCGCAATTATATCTTTTTTGAGATGCGGTGACCAGAATTGTACACAGTATTCAAGGTGTGGTCTCACCATGGAGCGATACAGAGGCATTATGACATTTTCCGTTTTATTCATCATTCCTTTTCTAATAATTCCCAACATTCTGTTTGCTTTTTTGACTGCCGCAGCACACTGCACCGACGATTTCAATGTGTTATCCACTATGACACCTAGATCTCTTTCTTGGGTTGTAGCACCTAATATGGAACCCAACATTGTGTAATTATAGCATGGGTTATTTTTCCCTATATGCATCACCTTGCACTTATCCACATTAAATTTCATCTGCCATTTGGATGCCCAATTTTCCAGTCTCACAAGGTCTTCCTGCAATTTATCACAATCTGCTTGTGATTTAACTACTCTGAACAATTTTGTGTCATCTGAAAATTTGATTATCTCACTCGTCGTATTTCTTTCCATTTCATTCTTTGGAAGAGTTTTATGTGAATGTCAGCATTCAACAAAAAGTGTGTCTTTGAAATTGGAGTCAAAGGTAAAAATTACATTCAGGAAAGTCAGTTACTTGTTTAAAATGTTGGTGGATACATAGGATTTGAAATCTACTTTTGATAGCAGAGATTGACAGAGAGAAAGAGAGAGTTTGTTATGAGATGGATTTGTTGCTAAACTCTCATTTTCACTGGAATAAAATCTGAGATTTATCCTGTACCTAAATACTATACAAATGTAAGGGTTAAATTTTCCCTGAACGGAAACAAATCATAAAAAAAGGGAAGAATTATCAGTGAAAGAGATCACAGGTTTTAGATGACAGATTATTTAACATTGAAACCTGTGTAAATTTGAAAACAATTCTTGAACTAAAAATAATCCTTGATAACAAGGAAGAGAATACACAGTTGGTGTAGAAAAGAGAGCATTTTGACTGAACATACAACTCTATGATAGGACAGTGAGAACAAATACAGCATAAGAGAGCTGGCAACAGGTTTCTGTTACTAGTAGAGCATTCAAAAGGGACACTTATAAACTCCAAGTGGTCCTTATATACTCATCTACAGCTGCAGTTTTGACAAAGTGACTGAGTGTGCCAGATTTGTGAGTAGAAAGGAAAGTGTATAAGTGGGAGAGTTTATTTCTCTCACATTGATTCCCAAATTTCCTCTGTGCTCTAGTAAGAATAGGGAAATTTAATTATTGTTTTGTTTTTTTTTATAGAAAATTAGCTAGCAAAGTTCCAATAAGCTTTCATGGACATACATTTAGGAAACTCCTGTCTACTACATCTTCAGAAGATAAGCGGGAATATAGTATTGGTCGAACACTCTGTTATTTTAGTTATAGCTTAGATAGGTCCAGAAGAAGCCAAGAGATGGCACTCCCCATACAGGCCTTGGAGAATGAGCCCATTCAGTTCCTTAAGCTGTGCCCACTACCAGCGTTTCACCAGCTCAGCAGATCAGCTCCAATGGAGGGGACGAAGACCAGTGAGAATTTAGTGAATCCAGCTAAGTGTATACATCATGGAACTAACACACAGTCTAGCTAGACCACTGAATCAGAACTAAGATAATATCACAGTCTGAAACAATGTACAAGAGAGAGAAAGACTAAGATAACAGCACTCATTAGTTCTGATGCAATAACACCAAAAAGGAGAGAAAGAACACATACAGAGTGGTGCAGAGTTTACAAACAAAGAAAAGAGACATAATTACTTGCATAATTAAGGGAAAAAGTCAAGAGAAGTACAGATGCAGACTAACAGGAGAACAAACAGTTTAATATTTACCATTTATCTAAGAAACAGCTGTATTATATAGCATCTGGAAAACAAAAGCTGGGCACAAAGACTCAAATTCTTTAAAGGTTTAGTAGTCAAATAAGTACATTTAGAGAAAGTAAAGTTTATTTTAGTAACAAATACTTATCTAATGAATAATCCAACTAGTTGAAGGAATCAGTTCTGTTCTAATCTTAGGTTTATATTGGTACCTATACAAGCAAGACAGAAAAGTGTTAAATGTTGACATCGACATAGTTAATGCAAATGTGTTGTTACTTCTGCAAATATTTTCAGGGTGTTAACAAACAAAAATAAACACCTAAAGTTATTATTAAAGTAATTGTAATCCATCACATTATTGCTTTCAAGACTCTGTCTTCCCTCTCTATCCCTGGGCGACTGCGTGAGTGGGTTCAGTCCCTTGTATCCTTTGAGAAAAACCAGCTTGAAGAAGAGCAACATTTTTTCTCTACCAGTCTTCACTTTGGATAACATCTTACAATGACTCACTCCCTACCAACAAAAACCCCATTACTTACTATTGCACTGAAGCAGGAGAGTCATTGCCCCAAAGCCTCTGATTGGTTAGATTTGGCATCATGAACAGAATTCAACCTGTTCAAAATTTTCTCTTTCCATCACCCTTATCCAAAGTATATAGAAGGCGTCTCCCACAGAGTATCCATTGCTTTCTGTCCTGCCCTGGTTCAGGTTCTGAGGAGTGCTATTTCAAAGGGCAGGATTTTAAAGACCTTTGCCAGAATATTAGCACTCTGTAGCCAGTTGGAAGAACTAGAATGTGTAATGGAACTGATGCAAGAGAGACAGGCAGCATTTGAAGAAAGAGAGAAAATTCAAGCAGAATGGAGAAGAAAAAACATCATGGACTACAGGAGTCAGAGATCAGGGTACAGCAATAGTATTGCAGAGCTACACCAGTGTACAGTGAAAGAAGAAGTCCTGTAAAAAGATATGAAACATATGCATCCACTTGGAACTCAGAGAGAGAGGCTATGGAATGGCAAGAGCCCAGCAGAGAGAGAAGAATTTGCAACTATGCAATTATGATATTAATGGGCAGTACCTGGAAGAATATGAGGAAGGCACCAACCTGCTATGGAAGGAAACAGGATGCTGGCAATTTCTTATGTTCTTATGTTCTTATGAGAAAGAAAGAACGTGGCAAAAAGAAAAATCAGATCTTAGTATGAGAGAACAAAATGAAAGTTCCTATCAGGCAAACAAAAACTTAATAAGACCCATCAAGAAGATTAAGACCTGATTTTAAAAAGCATTTACTTGAGTAAAACTGGGTTTTACTCCGGTAAATGCTCTTTACTTGAGTACGTGGGCTTTTGGAAATTGCTACAACATATGCCATTGAATTGTTCATAGGATTTATTCAAGTAAGTGCACTTTACTTAAGTAAATGGCTTTTGAAAATTGCTACAATAGTAATTACATTTACACGTGTAACTCCTTTTGAAAATTACCCCCTTGGAATGTATCCAGAAAAGAAGAAAATGTGTATGAAAGTGTACAGCCTGTTGAGAAAACGAAGCTCCAGTAACTCGCTAAAAGAGTGCAAATAAAACAGAGAAAAACAAAGCATGAGAGAGGATTCGGCATAGAATGTTGTCAAGGAAGAAATGCCATAGAGAAAGCTGCAGCTGAGAAAGAAGGAAGTGATGAAACAGCGAAACCAGAAGTGAACCTGATAGTAAAAGAGTCTGAGAGAGAGAATCAGGGGGAGAAACTGACTAAAGTAGAAGAGAAAACTGAGAACCACTCTGAGAGGGAAGTTCAGGCAGAAGAAGTTTGTAAGGTAAAAGATTATCCTCTTCCTGTAGAAATTTTAAAGAAAGAAATTTAAAAAAAAAACATGAAGGAAAAGTTCAGGCGGGAATTCCTTCAGTGAAAAAGAGAGAAATGTCAAAGGTAAATTTTTCTACTGCAGCTGGTGGTACAGAATGTGATATAGAAGCCAATCGAACAAAATGTCCGAGGCCTCAGGAAAGGGCTCTGGCAAGTAGAGACCGTGTACATGAATTACTGAGAGATGAACGTAGTCCTGAAAAAAGCATGACAGAACCAGTGGGAATAATCTCCCTTGAGTCTTTGAAAAGTGAAATAAAAATAGTGATAGAGGAAACACCAACAAAAGATGTGTGTTCAGCGGAGGAGTGTGATGCCCAACAAATGGCTGAAAAATCCTTAGGTAAAGAGAGAGAGATTCTGATCAGTTATGAAGAGCTGAAAGGTGAATTGCTAGCAATAGAAAACATTGAATTGGAAGAGCTAACATCCATTTGAGTTTCACAAGATACAGATTCTAATGGGCAGATTTTCAAAGGCTACGCGCGTAACATATGGGCGTAACCCGAGAAAATCTGCCCATGCGCACGCCGAGCCTATTTTGCATAGACTTGGTGGCACGCGCAAGCCCCGGGACGTGCGTATGTCCCGGGGCTTCGAAAAAGGGGCGGTCTGGGGGCACGGCTGGGGGTATGGCAGCAGTCCGGGGGTGTAGTTGGGGGTGTGGTGGTGGTCCGGGCGGTCCGGGGTCATGGCGCGCCGGCAGCCAGCTGGCACACGCAAGTTACGCCTGCCTCTGGGGGGGATTTAGGTAGGACTGGGGGGTGGGTTAGATAGGGGAAGGGAGGGAAAGGTGGGGGGGACCAAAAAAAAGTTCTCTCCAAGGCCGCTCCGATTTCCCCGTTCCTTCCAAGGCCGCTCCGATTTCGGAGCGGCCTTGGAGGGAACGGGGAAAGCCATCGGGCCTCCCCTATGGCTCAGCGCACGCAAGGTGCACAAGTGTGCACCCCCTTGCACGCGCCGACACCGGATTTTATAATATGCGCGCGGCAGCACGCACATGTTATAAAATCAGGTGTACATTTGTGCGCGCCCAGTAGTGCGCACAAATGTACCCCACGTGCGTAATATAAAAAATCTGCCCCTAAGTCTGAGAATAAAGGGGATGAAATATCAAAGAAACTATTTTTGCTGAGACAGTTGATCCAAAATGTATTACAGAAACTAATGAAGGAAATTGTCCATGTCAACAGGAAAAGATCCTAATGAACACAGAAGCTAAGAAAGAGACCCAAGAGCATTGCCAGTCAGAAACACCACAGAATTCAGAACAAGCAGTGAAGCTTCAGCTCCAGGAGCAGAAGGAAGAGAAGGATGCCTGAGAGCTGGGCTTCACTCCAGGAACAAACATATGAGGTGGAATCACTAAGGGAGTATGAAAAACAGGAGAAGACATTGATAAGCTCTCTACAGGTTGCTCTAGTACACTCAGAGATGACCCTGCATCTCCAAATCCAGATACTGGAAATAACAGGAAAACAGGCACTGCTAAAGAATTGCTCTCACATGAAAGAGACTGCAGCAAATACAGACACTGAAGGGGTGACATTAAGAGAGAGAATAGATGAACGTCAACAGAACAGGAAGATGCTAAGATCTGAGAGGGATGTTTTGAGAAGTGAAATACAGAAACTTTCTCTGGGTGTCTTGGAGAGAGATGAAGAGAGAGACTGCTGCCCTGCAAGGGAAGACTCATTGATAGAATTATTACTTATTCAGAGTCTCCACAAAAGAGGCAAGAAAGATAGAACAACTAAGAAAGATAGAACAACTGAAACTTTAAAAGTAAAATAATGAAACTAGAGAGAAAAAAAAGAGACAGACATATCAGGAGGCTAGAGCTGAAGAAGTAAAGGAGAAGGATGTAATGAAGAAAGCTACAAAGAGAAAAACAGCAGATACAGAAGAGGTGATAAATGAATATCACTGGGCAAAGTTGGATATGATTTTCATTAATGACTCCTTCTATTTCTAGATTTAATTGGTGTTCTGCTTGATCTAGTTGTCTGGCAACTAAAGAAAACCTTAGCCAGTTATAACCCCTGGGGTTATGTTATCTTCAAGAAATTGTACAGAGTTACAGAGGAAGAGCTCTCAGAAATGACAGATGTCTCTGGGATATCCCTACTTTGCTCTGAAGTACCATAATCTAGGGATGTGAATCGTTTTTCAACGATTAAAATTATCGTCCGATAATGTTAATATCGTCTTAAATCGTTATAGAACACAATACAATAGAAATTCTAACGATTTATCGTTAAAAATCGTTAAATCGTGTTAGTGCGCACTAACGGGAGTTAGTGCGCACTAACTCCCCGTTAGTGCGCACTAACTCGATTTAGTGCGCACTAACTGAAAATGATACAAATAAACACTTTCCAGGTCACTGAAGGTCAGTTAGGAATGAATATGTGTTCCTATTGGCTGGCTGCCCTCTTATCTATTGATGTTACCAAGGTTACCACTGAGGTGATGGTTGGGGGGATGGGAAATGGAACTGGAAACTAACGAACACAACAGAAAATGAAACAAAGTGTTCACACTTCCCAGGTCAGTAAAGGTCACTTAGGAATGAATATGTATGTATGTATTCCTATTGGCTGGCTGTGCTCTTATCTATTGATGTTACCAAGGCTAACACTGAGGTAATGGTTGGGGGGATGTGAAATGGAAACAGTTGGAAGCTTGACAAAAAAAGTAATGTAATGATCAGCACTCACGTGACTAGAACTTGTTTGTTTATTATTTTTGTTAGCAGGCACCTGAAATGCTAGTGCATGTTGAATTTGCCAATCACTGTGCATTTTAGAAAGGTGGTCCTGGCTGGAACTGTACACAGTTCAAATATATGTAATTGATTGTTGGTAAGTGTATTTTTTAAGTAGCCACACTGGCACACGTATGTTTACTTTTCCTCCTACTTAACTCACTAGCTCAGCTTTGTAAGAAGGGCTTCTCTGCTTGTGTGTTGTTTTTGTTTGGTGTGAGGAGAGCAGAAACATCAGATCTTTATTCAATCTACTACAGTCATCTCTTACAGTGCCCTATCCCTATTAATACCAGGAGTGTTGTGATCTTCCTGCACACAGTGCCCTAACCCTGATACCAGTCTGAGACAGCTCCCTCCCTGCATTACTAGTGAGAGGCTGGCTTCACAGACAGGGGGGAGCTACCTGACCCTCACGCCTGACTTCCCCCATGTCCCAGCTAGTGAATGGTGTGTGGGTGAGGGGGGGGGGAGGATGGTGAAGTCTGAGACAGCTCCCTCCCTGCATTACTAGTGAGAGGCTGGCTTCACAGACAGGGGGGAGCTGCCTGACCCTCACTCCTGACTTCCCCCATGTCCCAGCTAGTGAATGGTGTATGGGTGAGGGGGGGGGGGAGGATGGTGAAGTCTGAGACAGCTCCCTCCCTGCATTACTAGTGAGAGGCTGGCTTCACAGACAGGGGGGAGCTGCCTGACCCTCACTCCTGACTTCCCCCATGTCCCAGCTAGTGAATGGTGTGTGGGTGAGGGGGGGGGGAGGATGGTGAAGTCTGAGACAGCTCCCTCCCTGCATTACTAGTGAGAGGCTGGCTTCACAGACAGGGGGGAGCCGCCTGACCCTCACTCCTGACTCCCCCCATGTCCCAGCTAGTGAATGGTGTGTGGGTGAGGGGGGGGGGAGGATGGTGAAGTCTGAGACAGCTCCCTCCCTGCATTACTAGTGAGAGGCTGGCTTCACAGACAGGGGGGAGCTGCCTGACCCTCACTCCTGACTTTCCCCATGTCCCAGCTAGTGAATGGTGTGTGGGTGAGGGGGGGGGGGGGAGGATGGTGAAGTCTGAGACAGCTCCCTCCCTGCATTACTAGTGAGAGGCTGGCTTCACAGACAGGGGGGAGCTGCCTGACCCTCACTCCTGACTTCCCCCATGTCCCAGCTAGTGAATGGTGTGTGGGTGAGGGGGGGGGGGAGGAGGATGGTGAAGTCTGAGACAGCTCCCTCCCTGCATTACTAGTGAGAGGCTGGCTTCACAGACAGGGGGGAGCTGCCTGACCCTCACTCCTGACTTCCCCCATGTCCCAGCTAGTGAATGCTGTGTGGGTGAGGGGGGGGGGGGGAGGATGGGGAAGTCTGAGACAGCTCCCTCCCTGCATTACTAGTGAGAGGCTGGCTTCACAGACAGGGGGGAGCTGCCTGACCCTCACTCCTGACTTCCCCCATGTCCCAGCTAGTGAATGGTGTGTGGGTGAGGGGGGGGGGGGGAGGATGGTGAAGTCTGAGACAGCTCCCTCCCTGCATTACTAGTGAGAGGCTGGCTTCACAGACAGGGGGGAGCTGCCTGACCCTCACTCAAGCAGAGAAGCCCTTCTTACAAAGCTGAGCTAGTGAGTTAAGTAGGAGGAAAAGTAAACATACTTGTGCCAGTGTGGCTACTTAAAAAATACACTTACCAACAATCAATTACATATATTTGAACTGTGTACAGTTCCAGCCAGGACCACCTTTCTAAAATGCACAGTGATTGGCAAATTCAACATGCACGTGTCTGCTAACAAAAATAATAAACAAAGAAGTTCTAGTCACGTGAGTGCTGATCATCACATGTCAAGCTTCCAACTGTTTCCATTTCACATCCCCCCAACCATTACCTCAGTGGTAACCTTGGTAACATCAATAGATAAGAGCACAGCCAGCCAATAGGAATACATATTCATTCCTAAGTGACCTTTACTGACCTGGGAAGTGTGAACACTTTGTTTCATTTTCTGTTGGTGTTCATGAGTTTCCAGTTCCATTTCCCATCCCCCCCAACCATCACCTCAGTGGTAACCTTGGTAACATCAATAGATAAGAGGGCTGCCAGCCAATAGGAACACATATTCATTCCTAACTGGCCTTCAGTGACCTGGAAAGTGTCTATTTGTATCATTTTGAGTTAGTGCGCACTAACTCGAGTTAGTGCGCACTAATCGGAAAAAACGATTTTTAACGATTTTTCAACAAAATAATCGTGCCAAACACGATTTTCTTCTCCTGCCACATGATTTCTATCGTTAAGACGATATGGAAAACGATTCACATCTCTACCATAATCTTGATTCAGCCACATGTGTTATGTCCATTAAGAAATTTGGCTGCATGAAAAATAGAAAGAAGAAGAAGAAGAAGATGCAAGATAATTGGGAAAAACGTCATACAAAGGAGTATATGTGTTACACTTAAGTGAAAGGAGTCAAAGTAGCAAATAAACCAAAAAATTCCCAGGTACCTAATAACTAAACTCACAAATGGAAGCACATGGGCCAAAACAACATATGGTGGTGTGCTAAAAGAAGGAGCTTCATTTGATTTTTCTTCAGAGGATGAGGAGGGAGGACCTCCTACCAGAGATTGGTATCTGGTACAAATTCCTGAAGAGGCAAGAAAATTAGGACCTACTTGGGAGTCTCCCAGGGATGAAAGCTGGGAGGGGATAGAGACAAAGGAATATAAAGCAGATAGAATTCAGCAGGATGATGTTAGACTGACAAAAAGGCCAGTGTACGGAAAACTATGATGACTTTGTAATGTACTGAATGAGTAATAGAGTGAAGGTGGGTACTTTATACCTTTGATAATACCTGCAGAGAGAGCTAAGCTGGTACAGTAGAGAGATACTTTGCAGAAAAGTTTACCCAAATTGATGTGTAATTTGAGAAACAACTTCTACTGGCACATGTAATTCAAAATGTAAGAATTACTAAGAGTTAAATCTCGGGATGAGACAGAAAATCTGAATATCTTGGATCTTAACATGAATGAAAGATAAGAATGTATGTATAAACAACATGTTGAGGTCAACAATGTTTAAGAAGGGGGGAATGTAACCATAGGTTTAGAAATTAAAGAAGGGGGAGGTATATACATATTTTTTTATATTTACCTGTTCCCTGGGGAGCCTCTGATTGGGGCTGACATAGCCCAGGATTAAAAAGAAATTAGGCTGGAGTGTCCGAAAGCTGATGCCCATGCTGGCAGAAAAACAAAACAAAAGCTCTGAGGAACTTAGAAGCCTCAGGGGAAGTGAGGAGATAATCAGCTACGAGAGTTTCTTTCCTATCTCCGTTCAGCTACAAGGGGCAGGACTGAAGAGTGTGAGCTAAGAAGAAAAAGCAGAGCTGTCTAGATTTAAATTTTAATTTTACAAAGGCAGCAATGCTAATGCTAGAGCTGTGAAAAATTCCTGCCAGTGTGTTGATGTTGACATTGTTAATACAAATGTGATGTAAACCCTGCAAATATTTACAGGGTGTTACAAATAAAACTGAACACCTAAAGTTAGTATTAAAGCAATTGTAATCCATCTGATTATTGCTTTCAAGACTCTATTTTCCCTCTCTATCCCTGGGAGACTACCTGGGTGGATTCAGTCCCTTGTTTCCTTTGAGAAGACCCAGCCAGAGGAAGAGCAATATTTTTACTCTACCAGTCTTCGCTGTGGGTAATATCTTACAGTGACTCATTCCCTACCAACTGAAACCCCATTATTTACTATTGCCATCATTCCACTGAAATGGGAGAGCCATTACCCCAAAGCATCTGATTGTTTAGAAGTGTATCTTAAAAACCAACAAGAATCAAAGTGCTTTCCATTCAAAACACTATCTGGTTGATTTTAAAACCCCTACATGCGCCAAAGCCTGGAGATATGCACATGACTCGGCCCTGTATGTGCAGCGCAGATATTAAAACCTGCACTGGTGCGCATGTATCGCCCACTATGCACACAAATCACAAATATCCAAAAAGGAGCAGGGCATGGGCGGGGTCTGGATAGGGGATGGGCAAGTCATTGGCAGGATGAGTCTGTAAAATAAGTCAGAACATATTTATATGCACAAGTGTGCGCTGTAGTCCCCTATTGCGTAACTTTATTTCTGCTATGGATGGCATGTAAGTCATGTAACAAAAAATACTAGGCTAGTCAGTGGGGTTTTAAGGGTCAGTGCTAATAGGGTAAAAGGGAGGCAAGTTAGCTAGGGGGTTTAGGGAGTCTTCTCCTTTACTGGGGTGAACTGGGAATGAACTGGGGAAACAGGTAATTGCATCAGCGAGCGTATCTACTAAATTTCCCCCACTTCCTCGTTCTAGTCGCCATTTTCATGCAGATGCACGTGTCAGTATAAAATGATTCGCACATATACACACATATAGCCAATCTTACAACGCATGCACTTATATTATAAAATCACCACGTCCATGAGTGCACGCAGGAAAATGCGTGCATATGCCAGCCTGCGTATGAATCTTAAAATTTGCGTCTATCCTCCTGGCTTTAATATGTAAATGCAAAAAGGTATATGATGGTTTCTCTATACTAAGATATGCAAACATTCCAATTAAAAGCCAAATTATTTTCAGTGCATAAAATTTACATAGTTACAGCAAATTAAACACAATAAGTTCATAAATACACCTTGAATGCAGATAAAAATACAATCCATAAACAATTCTTAAGAACAAAATCTAAGATGCATAGTGTGCCAGCCCCTTTTAATTTTTGTGAAGACTTGACCATGAGGAACAATGGAATCTGGGACTATGAACTGAGCATCTTTAGTAAGAAGAATTTGGTTAACTAATGTTTGTACCAATACTCTATTGGCAGCTATTTTCTACATTAATAAAATACATTTTATGCCAGCAGTAAATGTTCTTGTCATCTCAGTATGTCCCACCTCCCAGCAACTGGTACATAGTGGATGCTCACAGAAGCAATAGGAACCTAAATATTGTAACATTGATGTCAGCATTTAAGGCCTCTTCTGGATACTACAAAGATAAGGGGGCAGTCCATGAAGTTAGCAAGTAGCACATTTAAAACAAATCAGAGAAAACTATTTTTCACTCAATGTACAATTAAGTTCTGGAATTTATTGCCAGAGGATGTGGTTAAGTCAGCTAGTGTAGCTGGACTTTTAAAAAGTTTGGATAAGTTCCTGGAGGAAAAGTCCATAAATCTGCTATTAGTCAATAGAGTATAGCGATTGCTTATTGCCGGCATTAGTAGCATGGGATCTATTTAATGTTTGGGTACTGTGCCAGGTACTTGTGACTTGGGTTGGCCACTGTTGGAGACAGGATTCTGGGCTTAATGGACCCTTGGTTGGACCCAGTATGGTACATCTTATGTTCTTATGAACATTTGGTCCACCCAGTCTGCCTAGTTTTTATCATGTTCCATTGTGGCATCACATTCAAGGTCAGTTTTCTGTAGAGCTGTTTATGTCCAAAATTTATTGTCCAACCAGACAGCCACCTTCCCCTGAATGGACAGTAAGCCCTTTCTGGGGGAGATGGAATATGGCAGTGATTACTGTTCTTTAAGTACTCTTCTTCATAAGTCAACAGAAAGCAGATAATTTCTTCTAATACTTAACTCTGGTACCTATCTTGCAAAACAATTTATAAATATACTCTATATCTTGAAACGTGATTTCCTAATTTGAATAACGTGAAAGGATTCTTCCTTCCAATCACTGAAGTCTTCCCAGTCTAGGTGCCTCTCAGAGTAGATCATTTTCTATAGATGATGGCAAATCTGTGGCTTATGGCCCAGAATATGGCCCATGATATTTGTGATTGGGCCATATTATTGCTGATGCTGGCCTCAGCATGACTCTTATTGTTTAAGAAGAATTTCAGCACCATACAAGACAGAACCTACATATTGTTATAGGATTATATAGTGGGTTCCATGTTACTTTGCATCCATTCTTTGATTGTGTTTTTTTTTCAATTGGATTAAAATTGAATAAACAAACCTGATGCAAATCTATCTTGAAATGGAAACATAGTCATTCTATAACTGATATTTCATTTGAATCTAATCTACCCAACCCCGGATTATTTCTTCTTTTCCCTTTCAGCCTCAACCCCAGAATCTCCCTATTCTCTCATGCATACTATGCAATGAGCAGCAGTTACTGGCATCCAATATACAACTGAATCTTCCAGCTGTGGTGGTTTCAATTTCCAAAGGGAACTAGCACAGATCGGATGTGGGCTGACCGGGTGGAACTAATTGGAAACCACTTCCAGCTGATAGAAAGTGGTCTGCGAAGGAAACTGGGGTGGCTCTGAACTTGATCTGCTACTAGAAAGAAAAAAAAACCCATAGGACTTAATTTCTCAGATACCTGCCCATAGATCACAGTCCATTTCTAATTGTGTGGTAGCAGTGGCCTAGCGTGCCTGATGGGTTAATGGTGTGACACTACCATGTTCCTTACAATGTTGCAAACAAGAACTACTGTAAAAAGTAGAGTAGAGATCATTACAAGATGTTAGTAACAGTGATATTTTGTGGAATACTAAAATGTGATGATGAAGGTGGCACAAAAATCTAGCTTGAATGATGTCTGAGCAGTTTTGAGTGTTGTGGGTTCAAAATCAGAAATAGCTGACAGTTCTTCCTAGTTTCCCTCTATATAATGGCACGGGGCAGATTGTTTAACCATGTATGAATTCTTCACAGATACATTCTCTGACATTTGCTGCCATAAGATCACATGAAATATTAAAGATCAGAAAAATAGATGCATGGATGATCTCCATAAAAGGATGTTATTATATTAAAATATTTTGCTCCATGATGGTTCATTTGCATTACCTTTTCATTCTTTCCCAGGCAAAATTATATAACGTTTTTGTCTTTTCAGCTATATTTCTATTCATCTAAAGTAATATTCTTCTTGCTATTGGGATAATTTGAATTCATCTGCCAAAGGATTTACAAGCATCACTGCAGGAGACCATGTCTAGTAATTCATTATTTAATGGTGTATGCACTAAAAATTCATGCTAAAATTGTGTTAGTGTGTCTTCACTAGACTGTCACTTAACATGCAATACAGTAGATTTTTTTAGCACATATGCTAACAATTAGCCTTAATAGCACCCAGGCTAGTGCTAATACAAAAGCATAGGATTTATATGCTATGTTTGCATGAGTGGCCACTACAAAAATAGCTTATACCCAAAACTGAGCATGCTCTTGTCTCAGACTCCTTTATTCAAACATGTACAAAAGTTAACCAGGTACAGGCTATCAGTATTGTGGGGATAATTATAGAGGAGAGGACTGGACTCTTAAGAGAGGAGAGTAGAGGAGAGCACAGGAGTGGTAAAAACAGATGTGTGTGTGACTTGTGTTGTATCTTGTAATCCTTTTGGGGTTGAACTTTCTTTTAGGTGTCCCTTGTTCCAGGTCTTTGAGTTTCTGTCTGTCAGCATTCTGCATCAGTAAGAATCTTGAAAGAGCTGAGTGAGAGAATATTGACAAGAGATTGGAGTGTGGTAGCGGGTGAGCAATGTGCTTATGGGAGGTCATGAAAAGAGTGTGAAAGGTGACAGTGTGAGTAGATCTAGTGCAAAAGAGAAGCAGAGGATTGGAATAGTAGTGCCAGGAGGAGTATGGAGGCAACAGAAAGGAGGTAGTGGTGGGGCAGGGGGAAGGCAGAACAGTCAGGTCAGAGGGATGTAGGAGGGAGCACACATAGCTTAGGTCAGACTTATTAGAGATGTGAATCGGAACCGGAATCGGTTTGGTTCCGGTTCCGATTCAAATCGTGCATTTGTTTTTGTCCGGCCCGATCGGTTTTTTTTTTTATCGGCTGCACCCGATCCGATAAACAAAAAGCCCACCCCGACCCTTTAAACCTGCTCCCTTAGCCTCCACCACCCTCCCGACCCCCCCAAAAAACATTTTAAAATTACCTGGTGGTCCAGCGGGGGTCCCGGGAGCATTCTCTCGCGCTCGGGCTGTCAGCCGATAAACAAAAAACCCACCCCGACCCTTTAAAACCGCTCCCTTAGCCTCCAACACCCTCCCGACCCCCCCAAAAACGTTTTAAAATTACCTGGTGGTCCAGTGGGCCCCGGGAGCGATCTCCCGCTCTCGGGCCGTCGGCTGCCACTAATAAAAATGACGCCGATGGCCCTTTGCCCTTACCATGTGACAGGGTAACCATGCCATTGGCCGGCCCCTGTCACATGGTAGGAGCACTGGACGGCCGGCACCATCTTTAAAAATGGCGCAGGCCATCCAGTGGTACCAGATGGAGGAATGCAGGAATGCAGGACAACACAGCAGAGAGAGGAAGGGAGATGTCAAAGAAGCATGGACTACCAAAAGCACATGCACTTATCTCTGTCAAGGAAGCAGAGGACATTACGATGGAAGAGAAAAGGATAGAGGAGCTGGCAGAGGAACAGGAGCTGGCGGCTGAACCAAGCACTACAGAGACAGGTGCCATCTAAGCCAACAAATGTTTTGCTTCACTCTAGAAGAAAAGAGAAAACAACCACTTTCTGGAACTGATACCAGAAGCTCCAGTGTGCTGTTTGGGAAAGACTTCCCAAGAAAATCCCTGGCAGCAGAGAAGCACATTTGGCAAAAAAAGAAAAACAGCCTCAGCCACTAGTGGTGTCAAGGTTAGCTCCAGGGCAATGAAACATATTTAACAGTGCTTTCAGGACATTAGAAGGGCCATCTGAGGAAAAATGCAATAATCCTTGACCACAATTGCCTCTTGCTCTCCACTGATCTTCCTTTTCTCCGTGCCTTTCTCCAATTCCCGTTCTTCTCTCTTTCTTTCAGTCTCTTCTACCTCCTCCTCAATTTACTCTTTCTCTCCTCTCTGGGTTCCTCTCTCCCATTCTCATATCTACTCCCCCACAAACTCCTCCTGCCCCAGCTGCACATGTCCAGCATCTAGAAACCCACAATGCATCCCTTAGCTGAGTTCTTGAAATAACGTGGGAGCTAATACGTTAACAGCCATTCCAAGGCAGGTGTTAAGTTTTTGGCCTTAGTGAGCATATGCTAAATAAATAATGGGTGGAGAAGAGTATACTGCCCTATTTAGGATGTGCCTGCCAAAGTCTAATTTATAACTGATGCTCCTTCATTTGCATGTGCATACATGTTAATTTTAGCATGTACTTACTAATGTTATTTGGGACATGTTTAATTTGCAGGCTAAGACCTTAGTGCATAACACAGGATGCATACTAAGCATCAGTAGATAAGCCCTTGTACTCCGTACCCTTTATCCTGGGTACTGTTCCTCATTAATTCTGCTTTTGGACCATACTATTTCATTTTTATGAACTGGGATGTTCAGGGCTGTTCCAAGGCATTAGGCAACCACTTGGATGACTAATGCAACCCATCAGGGAACAGGGTGAGCTTTCCATTCTGCTACTCTAGGAGGTAGCTGCAACATTGAAAGGGGATTCTGGTGGTCCGGCTTTTGCATCAGGGGGATACCCACCCCACCCTCTACAGCTGACTCCAACACCCAGACTGTCCAGGGCACTGGTTGATCTGGCAATGGGGTCCTGGAACGTTCCTGTAGTTTGAAATAATTTTACACATGCTGTTGCGGTCCTGGCCGCGAGCACCGCGGCCAGGTCCTTACCTCCTTGTTCCCGGACTTGCTCCCGCCTCCGGAGCCCTGACTTGCAGCCTGTTTGGCGGCGTCCCCCGCTGGGGCGCCGCCGCAGGGGTGCCTGGGGACGCCCTGCTCCTGGGCGCGCGCGCCACTTGGGCACCTTTCTAGCCCGGTTCCTGCCAGTGGTGACGCCGCCCAGTTCCTGACGTCAGACGCCGAGGCCTTGATAAGCTGGCCGCGGCCATCCAGTCTTCGCCTTGCAACGGGTTAGCCTCCCGGTTTCCTGTTGCGCTGTGCCCTGGAGTGACTCGCTTGGCTTCGTCACTCCATTCCTGCTACAGCACCTGCTTGGTTCCGGTTACCTGCTACAGTGCCTGCTTGGTTCCTGCTCGCCAGCCGCAGAGCCTGCTTGGTCCCTGCTCATCAGCTACAGTGCCAGCTTGGTTCCTGCTCGCCAGCCACAGAGCCTGCTTGGTCCCTGCTCATCAGCTACAGTGCCAGCTTGGTTCCTGCTTGTCATCTACAGTGCCTGTTTGGTTCCGGCTTGCCACTTTCAGAGCCAGCCTGGTTCCAGTACCCGAGTCTTGCTACAGTTCCTGTCTGGTTCCAGTACCCGAGTCTTGCTACAGTTCCTTCCTGGTTCCAGTACCTGAGTCCTGCTACAGTTCCTGCCTGGTTCCAGAACCCGAACCCAGTTACAGTATTGCTACTGTCCTAGTCTGGTTCCAGTTACCTGTCCTGATCCACAACCCGCCTAAGTCCCAGCGGCTGGGCCCCTACGGGCTCCTCCCAGGGGGGCTTCGGCTTCCAAGCGTGAAGCCACCTAAGTCCCAGCGGTTGGGCTCCTACGGGCTCCTCCCGGGGGAGTACCAGCTTCCAGGGTGAAGAGCCTCTACGTCCCGCCTGAACATCTGCCTCCCAGCCTGCTATTCATTAGAGACATTGACCATCTATTCCCAGTCTCCTGCAGGTCGGCCCAAGGGTCCACTAAACTGAGACTCCCACAACATATGCATTCATTCTTTTCTGGCTCTGCTTCTATTCAGCTAATGGAAATATAATATTCTAACTTTTCTAATGCAGTTTCACAAGTCTCTTTTGTAAATATAACCTTTTCTTCTAAAGATCCACTGTCCATACATCACTGTCAGGGGATATTTATTGCCAATAAATTACAGACTTCTGTATCCTTAGAAGAACAAAATACTGTGTGCATGTACTTGTTCCACTCCTATCAAGTCAGCAATGTTAAAAGCAAATAAGTATCTATTCCTGTCTTGCTAAGGAGCCTATTTGCTGTCTATAGAACATATGTGCTGCATTTATAATGCTCTGAAGATGAGCTGTATGAAACCAAGAGGATTTCAAATCAAATGGAGACCCTACCATACTGAGACATGTGGACATTTTATATTTGTTGACTGGGAAAGCTGAGCCAAATAGTCATAGGGAAATAAAGCGATTTGTCCAAGGTCACAGGAAAGAGTCAATAGTAGTAAGTATAAGAAGCCACATGGCCACAGGTTCCCAAACTTATAAATATTTCTTGCCATATTTTTCCCAGAGTTTGCTTTTACTATTATATGACTGCTGTTTCTAAGAGATGTTGTGGGCAAAAATAAACGTTTCACTTTATGTTCAATGGTATCCCACCATCAAAATTTGGGAGGTGAGGGGGGGAGAAGTGCGGTCCCTCTTCTTCCTACCTCCCTTCAGCAGTAAAATCTCAAGGCCAACAGAGAAGAAAGTTAAAATGTATTTCCATCTAGCCAGCCTAGCAGCCATGAGTTAAAAAAAAAAAAAAAAACCGACACAGAGGTGAAATAACGCTTTTGGTAAAACCTTGAGCATTACTCCAAAGTCTGATGAGGAATGAAGGGGGAGGAGAAAAGGAAGTCAGGAAGAAAGGATAAGGTAAGGTGAGCGCTAAGGAGGCCTAACAGACTCTTCCCTAGGAACTAGTCCTTTGAAATGACAAATGTTTTTGGTATCTTAAATCTCAAGTACAAACAATAAAAACCAGCAGCGGCTGTGTTCTCTGAAGAGAAAGTACCAGTGACCTGAACAGTGGTTATCAGCAGCGTCATTAAGATAAACCCCTACATGATTTAAAGCATCCGAAATTGAAGGCAGCACTTTTCAGATACGAACAAAACCGGGCAATCTTTAGGATGAAAATCAATAGTAATCCGCTATCACTAAAAATACTCAAAAAGTGTCCCAGGAGGGACAGAGGTGAGATTACTGTAAATTTGTATTCTAATCAGTGACACACCAGGGCTATAGGTTTCCTCTCTGTCTGTTTAATTAATGGAATGGTTTTTAAAAGGATCCTAATCAGGCGTGATTGCATCTGCTTATCAACATTTTTGCTAATTAGATGATATGGAGGCAGTCCTTCTGCTAATTCCCTCATCCTAACAGAATATCCTGCTCTGATAAAATGCAGTCTCTTTTTAATAATAAAAAAAAAAAACCCATCAGGACTCAGACCAACCTTAATGGTTCTTATTATCCTTGGAATCTTTCAAGGAGGGTTGGGGGAAGTTGCTAAATTCTCTCTTGAAATGCCATATGGGCAGAGTTTCCGTCTGCCCTATTTTTTTTTTTTTTTTTAACAGAATTACATTTAGAGAAAAGCTTTGTTTCACAAGGCCCTGTGGGCTGCGGTTGTTACTTAAAAGAAAATTTGAATTTTTTTTTTCACTTATGCAAATGTATTCCCAATAATAATTGCTCAGTCTGGTAAGGTTTGCTATTTCAGTGGATACGTCTCTTGCAGATTTTTCCCCACCTTCCCCTCCCCCTCTGTAGTGTGCTAACACTAATCCAGGTAAATCTGCTCCATTTGTGGTCCTTGCAGACAAGCTCGCTCTTTGCTCATGTCCCACTGATTTTCTATGGGGATGGGGAGCACGGGCATGCTGGATGTCTGATGGCTTCTGGATGAGTTCCTGTCTTCTTTATCTGAAATAACACCAGCGTTAGATGTCTGCTAGAAATACTAAAACAGACCAAGAGTCACACACTCCTGCAAGCAGGGAAAGCGCTGGCTTATGTGCTCGTTCTGGCCTGCCTGAACTATGACGCCTGGCTCTGCTGTTTTTATGGCTTGTCTGGAATGGACCTCAGAGGCAAGGCACGACTTTCCCTGCAAGGGGTCAATGAAAGGTTTCTCAGGTTCGTTTTTCCTTTCTTCTTCAAGTGGTTAAATGTTTGTGAATTTGTACTCAGTGCCTAGGAATTGAAATCTCAAGAGGACTTGGCAATTTTTTCTACACTTAGTCACTATATTCATCTCCTCTCAAGTCTTTCCTAAGCAAATTGCTTCACTTGAGTATAAAGGATGCAACTTTCTTCTGTCCTTCTTTATTTATTTTTATATTCCATTTTTTCAGTATTTCAAAGCAGATTACATCCCTGCCCCAGAAGATTTACAATCTAAGGGCCTGATTTATTTATTTATTTGGACATTTTATATACCCTCGTTCCATGTACAGATCACAATGGTTTACAAAGTGACACTATAACTCAGCAAACAAACAATGATTGGTTACAGAGGTGGTATTCATAGACAGGCATTAAAATTTGTCAAGTGAAATTATCTAGTATGATAAAATACATTTAAAATCAAGAACACAATAAAACTAAACTAAACTTGCAGGGCTTACGCGGTAAAGAAGCAACACCGTGGGTTAATCTGGAAAGAGGGAATGGAACATCTGTTTATACTGGTGTAATACACAGACCTCTATCCCAGATAGATGACATGGGTAGAGATTTAATGGAGGAGATTCATAAAATTGCTGTGAAAGGGGAGGTGCTATTGCTAGGGGCTTTTGATCTGCCGGATGTTGATTGGGACATCCCAGCTGCAGAGTCTTCTAGAAGGAGGGAGATCCTGGAGTCTATGCCTGGAGAACTGTTCTGTCAACCAGTAGCAGAATCTGCAAAGGAGAGGGCAATACTGGACCTGGTGCTTACCAATGGGGACAGTATCTTTCTTATGGAACCTTTAACCAGGGCATCTCACAATAGAACATACATAGTAACGAGTAACGTATCAATTAATAAAACATATTAAAAAAACATAAAATAGGCATAACAGCCCACAGGATAGTAAAAGAAAATAAAACAATGCTACATCTCAATGGAAATGCAGAAACAAACCATAAATAAAGGGTTAGGGAATGGCCAAAACAAATCATCAGATTTTCACAAAGAGGATAATATGTCTTTAATAAAATGTCTGCTCAAAAAGAAAGGTTTTTAAAAGTTTTTTAAAAAGCTTTCAAGCAAGTCATGGATCTCAATTCATCTGGCAAACTATACCAAAGGTCTGGGTCTTAATCATAGCCGAGATCCATGGTGTTGCTGCACGAGCTCTTAGCTTGTGCACCAGGTAGGCCATCTTACATTTAATTCTAGAAGCATTAGGCAGCCAATGCAAGCTTACTCAGATGGGGGTTATGTGGTCCCTAGCTGGGCGGGCAGCAGCATTCTGTTGAAGCTGCAAGGACTTAATCGTACGGGCAGGGAGACCTGAGAATAAGCTGTTACAATAATCGATCCGAGGTGTTATTATTAATGCCTGAACCACAAGGTAAAAGTCAGTAAATTGCAGAAGGGCTTTCAATGGGCGCAGTAATTGTAGCTTATAAAACCCAAATTTAACTACTGCTCTGATCTGAGGAATGAATGACAGTTTTGAATCAATAATAACTCCTAGGCTCCTTGCTTGATCCACAATTTTTTTTTATCATATTCCCATCAATACGCATTGTTAATGGAGTGGGAACAGATGGACGATGTTGTAAAACCATGAACTCTGTCTTTGATAAATCTATTTGACGTTAGCCAGGAGTTAATTGTAGCCATACTTCCAGAAATCTTGGTTTGCATTTCTGACCAAGTTCCCTTCACTGGCCTCTAAAATTGTATATCGTCCACACAGGTTCATAAGCCCCCACAGAGGTCAGCCAAAATCAGACAGAGATAGCGGCTAAATAGATGTTAAATATTAAGGCCAATAAGGGTGATTCCTGTGGGACTCCTGAAAACACTAGAAACCATTCTGACCAAGTCTCATCAATACAGGCCTGTTGTTTTCCCTCACTGGTGTAGGATTTGAACCAGTCTAAAACTTGGCCACTAATACCGAGCTCCTGCAGGTGAATCAGGAGGACCTGGTGGTCGACGGTGTCTATGGGAAAAATAAGGCCCTAAGTTTGTACCTGAGGCAAGTGACTTGTCCAAAGTCACAAGAAGTGTCAGAGGTATTTAAACCATGCTTTCTCAGTCTGCTGCTCTAACCACTAGGCTAGTACTCCACATCATAGTGAAAGAAATGTTATCTAAGTAATGCAGCATTCTAGCCATGTGCTTCCAGGCACAAGGAGTCTGAGGTGAGATATAATATGATATATACATATATACATTGTAACACAGTAAATAAGTCCAGAAAAAGCCCAGAGAGGTTCATCTTTTTTTTTTCTTAGGATAGTATCTGCTGCTCCATGCAGGTTATCCCCATGCCTTCTGTTAAGGTTGGTAATTGCCACTCCGTGCAGGTTACCCTAGTTAACACAAATTACCCCTTTTCTTAATTTCCATCCTTTAGCCATTAGGGATCCTCTGTGCTTATCCCACACCATTTTGAATTCCATTATCATTCCTGGCTTCACTGCCTTTTCTGGGAGGGCATTCCATGCATCCATCACCCTTTCTGTGAAGAAATATTTCCTGAGTCTACCTCCTTGGAGTTTCAGATCATGACCCCCTATTTCTACAGCTTTACTTTCATTGGAAAAGGTTTGATTCTTGTGCATTATTAATACCTTTTAGGTATTTATTAAAAGTCTATAGCATATCTCCCCGTCCCTGCTGTCTTCCAGTCTCATCTCATGAGTCTTCTGGTGCAGACCCCATACCATTTTGATTGCCCTTCTCTGGACTGCTTCCATCTTGTCTCTATCCTTTAGGAGATACAGTTTCCAGAACTGAACACAGTACTCCAGGTGAGGCCTCACCAAAGACCTGTACATTATTACCTCCTTTTTCCTGATAGCTATGCCTTTCTTTATGCGTCCCAACATCCCTCTTAGCCACCACTTGTCACATTGCTTCACTGCCTTCAGATTGTCAGCCACTATCATCCTGCGGTCTCTTTCCCGTTCTGTGCACCTCCATCAAATAGAACCTTGGATTTCTGAATCCCAAATGCATGACACTACACTTCTTGACATTGAATACTGGCTGCCAAACCTTCGACCACTTCTTGAGCTTTCCTAGGGTACTTCTTATTCTCTCTCCTCCTTCATGTGTGTCCACTCTCTTGCAGATCTTAGTGTCATCTGCAAAAAGACAAACTTTTCTTTCTAATGCTTCTGCAAAATCACACAAAGCTATTGAAAGGAATCAGCCCCAGAATGATCTTTGATGCAATCCACTTATCACTCTTGTCTCTTCAGAGTAGATTCCATTTTTGACTACTCATTGTGGTCTGTCAGTATACTAATTTGTAATGTATTCCTCTACCTTGGGACCCACTACCAGGCTTTTCATATTGTTTGTGAGCCTCCTATGTGGGACATTTTCAAACATTTTGCTGAAATCCAAGGAAATCACATCAAGTGCTCGTCTTTCATCTAATTCTGTAGTCATCCAATCAAAATAATCAATCGCATTCATTTGACATGACTTTTATTTGGTAAAGCCATGTGGCCTCAGATCCTGTAGCCGTCCGGATGTAGATCGTTGACTATCCTTTCCTTCAGCAGCATCTCCATTAATTTTCCCACCACTGAGGTAACCGGCCTGTAGTTTCCAGCCTCCTCTCTACTATCTCTTTTGTGAAGTGGGACCACGACTGCCCTTTTCCAGTCTTGCAGCACCATTCCTGTTTCCAAGGATCTATTGAACACGTCTTTTAGCAGACCCACCAGCGTTCTCTGAGCTCCCTTAGTAACCTGGGATGTATCTCATCAGGCCCCATGGCCTTGTCCACCTTCAGTTTTGCTAGTTCCACTCAAACACTCTCTTATGTAAATAGGGTTGTATTAACCACACTCCCACCCGCTCTCTTGCCAACCAGCAATGGTCCTCCTCCAAGGTCTTCTTTAGAGAACACCAAACTGAAGTATTTGTTTAATATTTCTACTTTTACCTCACCTTTCTCCACACAATGACCCTTGTCTCTTTTCTTACAATACCACCTCTGGCATTCCTCCTTTCTTTGATATATCTGAATAATGGTTTGTCATCTCACTTTACCTCTTTGGCAATCCTTGCTTCCACTCGAGCTTTTACCATCCTGATTTCTTTCCTTTTCTCTTTCAGCTTCACTAAATATTCATCCCTGTGTTATAACATATTATATCTCTTATCTGAGAATCCTTGTGCCTGCTAGCACATTAAGACATGCATAAAATCATAAGAACTGTCTTGTAAGAATATGCATATACTTTATATACTCTATCTTCATGCGCCAGTGATATGTCTAGAAAACAAGTTTCTTTTTAGTGGTAGAATTGTTTTCACATATACTTTTATATATACTGCACATTCAAAATCTGTTCCATGAGCTTGAGTATGATATAATGTACTAATATTTGCATAGCATTGAGGCTTGCAGATACAAATTTATCACAGACCTTTGTAAGACACAGAATGGACAAATTAGGGGTAAAATAAAAGTCATAACTGAATGATAGCTGTGGGATTTTAGCACAGATGAAATCTTCACTTGGTTTTCATATCAGATACATATGACACATGTTTTGCACAGAGTGATGTTGCGCTGGAGGTGGACCCTTGGCCTGATGCAGGATTGGTATAGTCCTCTGCTCGGACCCAGAGAGCGCCTGCCACCAGGAGACGGAGCACACAAGGAGACAGAGGCTAGCTGGAGTTTCACCAATAGAAATCCTGGGTTTCCCCATGTTGAGACTTGGTCAAAATGGTTTCTAGTGTTTTCAGGAGTCCCACAGGAGTCACCCTTATTGGCCTTAGACGGGCCTTGGAGGGTCTCCCGGAGAGGTAGCAGAGAGGTGAACCCACCATGAGTAATGGTGCGTGGCTGGTGAAGAATGGAGGCACTAGACCTGAACCAGGATCACCAGAGTCTTTGGAATGCAGCAGGAGATGAAGGTCCTCCGGGCGAGATAGGCAGCGCCTATTGATCTAGTCTGATGAAGGTCGTGGGCAGTGTCCGAGCAGGCAGGTCTGGTGGTCTCAGGAGCAAACAGAGTATCCGAGTGTAGCACAAGGGTCAAAGCCAGGGTATCAGTCCAAGGGTGGTCAGCCAAAGCAAGGGTCAGTTCCAAGATCAGTCCATACATAGTCAAGTAGGACAAAGGTCAGTTCCAGGCAGCGGTCAAGCATGGTCAGTAGGCATGCAGTGGTTGGTTCCAGGCAGCAGTCAAACGTGGTCAGGCAAGCAGGGGTCAGTACCGTGAATCAGTTTGAGGAGGTATGACAAGAGGAGGAACGGAGGGGTGGGGCGGAGGCGGTCCGGGGTGGGGCAGGGGCATGGCCAGGGGCGGGGGTATGGTCCGGGGCAGGGCAGAGGCATGGCCAGAAGCCTCCGAAGGCCCGCTAGGCTGGAGGCAGGCGCAACGTAAACAATAAAGGTAGGGAGGATTTAGGTAGGGCTGGGGGGTGGGTTAGATAGGGGAAGGGAGGGGAAGGTGGGAGGGTGAAAGGAAAGTTCCCTCCGAGGCTGCTCTGATTTCGGAGGTTCCTCGGATGGCATGGGGAAAGTCATCGGGGCTCCCCTAGGGCTCGGCGCAAACAAAGTGCACGTGTGCACCCCCTTGCGCGCGCCGACCCCGGATTTTATAACATGCGCACGGCTGCGCGTGCATGTTATAAAATCAGGCATAGATTCGAAAATCTGACCCTTAACGTTTATGGATCATAAAACTCTTTGAGATTTGTTTTTCATCACCCATGCATTTTGAAGAAAGTATGAAAAAGAAGTGTTTATAAGGAGTTGACATATAATAATATATTTGAAGTGAAAATTTTGTGTTTTACAGATGCAAGCTGTTTTGATGTATATATCTTCTAATATCTATTTTTTGATAGGATGGGCTCTCCATCAGAATTGCTTGAGTAACATTGTTGGGTATGTATGTGTTTGAATGTATGAAGAATAGTTATGTGATGAGAGATTTTTGATGTGGTGTTATATAATGTGATATGTTGTTTTAAATTTTAAATTATATTCTTTGAAAATAAGCTTTACAAGAATATTTGAAATACATGTGGTATGTGAAAAAAATAAAAAGATTTTTTAAGATATGTATTCTTTATTGTTTGTACCATACATTTCCTGTGTTTGGGATTTTGTACATTTTTTAAATATTTTAAAATATACCTACTTCTGAGTATAAATCAAAGTTTTACATGATATTATTTTCTTGCATAAAATATATGTGTATATTCATAAAATAGATAGAAAACAGCAAAAATCAGGATATGCAGCATGCACTGAACAACCACAAAACTGATAAAAAGAGGAATGTACAAAAATACTCATAAACTGTCCAAAGGAAATAGTCATTAAACAAACTTTGATGAAGTAAAGCACGTCTCTTTATTGAACACATCCTATGCACTTACAGGCGGATTTTAAATGCCCTGCGCACGTAAATCCGGCCAGATTTACGCGCACAGGGCCCTCGCTCGCCGGCGCACCTATTTTGCATAGGCCGCCGGTGCGCGCAGAGCCCCGAGACGCGCGTAAGTCCTGGGGCTTTCTAAAAGGGGCGGGGAGGGGCGTCGGGGGCGTGTCTAAAATGACGCAGCCTTGTGGGGGCGGGACTGGGGGTGTGGCGCCGGCCCGGGGGTGTGGTTGAGGCCTCCGGACCAGCCCCTGGGTCGGGTGATCCCGCGCCAGCAGCCTGCTGGCGCGCGTAGATTTACGTCTGCTTTTAGCAGGCGTAAATCATGGAACAAAGGTAAAGGGGGGGTTTAGATAGGGCCGGGGGGGGGGGGGGGGGGTTAGGTAGGGGAAGGGAGGGGAAGGTGGGGGGAGGGCGAAGGAAAGTTCCCTCCGAGGCTGCTTTGAAATCGGAGCGGCCTCGGAGGGAACAGGCAGCGCGTGCTGGGCTCGGCGCCCGCAGGTTGCACAAATGTGCACCCCCTTGCGCGCACCGACCCCAGATTCTATAAGATACGCGCGGCTACGCGAGTATCTTATAAAATCCAGCGTACTTTTGTTTGCGCCTGCTGCGCGAAGAAAAGTACGTGATCGCGCAAATTTAGAAAATCTATCCCTTATGTTATAATCGTTGCCAGAGATGGAAAAGGTCCCCTACATGAGCCATGTTTCGCAAGTAAGCTGTTTCAAAGGGGGAGGCAACAATCTAGAAAAATAGATAAACATTCATAAATCAGAGGACAGTCATGAAGGCATATCTATGATTTAAAGGATTCCAAAAATGCGCACTTGAAAATAATTCATCATGGCCACAAGCTGCGGGATATTTTGGTGTCTTCTGAATTAACACAGGTTCCCTCTCTGTGGTAACTGTCTTGCCTAAATGTATTCATATCTTTTTCGATTTTTCTTCATCCAACCATGGGACGCCAATACCCCCTAAAAGCTTCTACTGATTGCAATTCCCAAAGAGTAGTTTATGCCATTTTATGTCCTTGTCCATTACTCTATATTGGTAAGACTCTTAGAAAGATTAAAGCCCGAATTTATGAACATTGTAGCAATATTAGAAATGCCCAATTAGAGGTGTCTTTGGTCTCTCATTGGCTTCATCTCCAGTATAAAGCATCGGATCTTAGATTTTTTGCTTTGGACCACTGACTCATGGTGGCAATTTTGCTTTGCAGCTGGTCCCTTGCAAACAGCATTGGATTTTTATATTAAATTCTTTACACCCTACAGGTTTATTTAAACATTGAAATTGATTGGTTTACCTGAATTTAATAATATTGTCTGTAATTATCTACAAACACTTTTCTGTGATATATATCTTTCTCTGATGTATATTTTTTGTTTCTGTTTTCTGATTGGACATTGTGTCTAATTTTCTATTGGCTCTAGGTTTTTTTTGGCACCTTTTGAATCTTATAAAGTGTTCCTTTAAGTCTTGCTCTATGCTTTAGCCATTATACATCTATTTATGTCAAATAATTATTGTAAGTACACATTGTTTGAATCCTTTCAATCATACATATGCCTTCATGACTGTCCTCTGATTTATGAATGTTTATTTTTCTAGATTGTCGCCTCCCCCTTGAAACAGCATACTTGAAAATACGGCTTGTATAGGGTGCCTTTTCCATCTCTGGCAATGATTGTAACATAAGAGCATAGGTTGTGTTCAATAAAAAGACATGCTTTACTTCATCAAAGTTTGTTTAGGGAACTTTTCCTTTGGACAGTTTATGAGTATTTTTGCACTTTCCTTGCTTTTTACCACCTATAAAATAGGTAGAAAAAGTCCATGCTTTCAGTGCATTGCTGATGTTTTCATGTATGTTGGGGGGGGGGGTGAATGTATGCAGATTTTATAATCTGCTAGGACCAGATATGTGCAGGTTATAAAATACTGCAGTAGATCTCCCCTCGCCCATATACACACATATATGGGGCCGCTTGGAGTTCTTTGAAAGTTATCCTCCTGGGGGTAGATTTTTAAAAAAAGCGCGTTTGCGTACTTTTGTTTGCGCAGCAGGCACAAACAAAAGTACGCTGGATTTTATAAGATTTTAGAAGATACGCGCGGCTACGCGCGTATCTTCTAAAATCCTGGATCGGCGCACGCAAGGCTGCCAATTTTGGGCAGCCGGCGCGCGCCGAGCCGCGCGGCCTGTCTCCATTCCCTCCGAGGCCGCTCCGATTTCGGAGCGGCCTCGGAGGGAACTCTCTTTCGCCCTCCCCTCACCTTCCCCTCCCTTCCTCTACCTAACCCACCCCCCCCCGGCCCTATCTAAACCCCCCCCCTTACCTTTATCCATGGATTTACGCCTCCCGGAGGGAGATGTAAATCCACGCGCGCCAGCGGGCTGCTGGCGCGCCGAGACCCAACCCGGGGGCGGTTCCGGAGGGCGCGGCCACGCCCCCGGAACGCCCCGGGCCGGCACCACGCCCCGAAACGCCGCGCCCCGCCCCCAAAACGCTGCGTCATTCGGCCCCACCCCTGACACACCCCCGACACGCCCCCTTCCAAAAACCCCGGGACCTACGCGCGTCCCGGGGTTCTGCGCGTGCCGGCGGCCTATGGAAAATAGGCGCGCCAGCACGCAAGGCCCTGCTCGCGTAAATCTGGGCGGATTTACGCAAGCAGGGCTTTTAAAATCCGCCCGAGAGTGTTTCCCATTTTGATTTTTTTCTCTCCCTTTCCCAGCTGGCCCAGTAAATACCAGTGACACAAATCAAGAGTTCCTTCTGCAACATGGCAGAAGCCAACTGCCGGAGCCAACTTGTAAGCCTTGCACTTAAAATGATGAATAGGTTTCCCTCACTAACCAGGGCAGGTGGGAGAGTGGGGATCACAAAAGGCTACCTCTATCATATCCCCAGCAGTGTGCACTGCAGTGCAGCATGACAGGCCATTAGGCAGGCCTCTGGGAGGACAACTTGCAAAGGGATCTGGCCTTGCAAAAGGAAGCCACCCAGCTAGATCACCCTGGTTAAAAATTGTCTCCTCTCAGGGCCATTAAAAGTACCCACAGGTTTTCACAATGCACATACTCCTGGCTGAATTAAAATGAAGCTTTCCCGGGTGGGAGTGAGGGTGTTTAGGTCAGGGAAGGAAAATGTTGCATGTGGATTTGATTTTCAAAGCCAACCACATTGATTTGCCCCTGATCTTCCACCCTCAGAAACAGCAGGTGCAGAGCATGTGGGCACTTTGTATGTGCATGTATTGTGGGCAATTTTCAAACAGGAAGCACTCAGCTAGTTTCCTTTTGAAATTGAGTTACAAGGACCCCGGGTGCTGCAGTATCCATGTGCTTTGCAGCTAGAAGGCCTCCTAAAAGTCATGAATACCTTGTCCACCATTATAGCAGAGACCACTCTCCATACTTACCTTTGACAGCAGATAGTGCCATGTGCTTGCCCTTTCCTAAATAACATCCTAATTCTGTCAAGCTGCAAGGCTTTCTTCATTTTCACTTTGAGCATGGACAAGTCTCAGTTGGACTCTTTGTATTTGAGCTCGGCCCTGAATTGGAATATCTGGCAATCTGCATAGGCTGAATGTGGCTGTGTTGTCTCACCTAACCTGGACTACCGTAGAACTGTAATTAGAAGCTTTGACAAATTGCCAGTTTGTTTTTGTTTTTTTTTTTTATTTTCTATTTTCAAATTTTCACAAAATTACATCACGAAACTATTCATTAATGAAATACGGTACATATTCTGGAGTACAACATATATATAATGTAACACACAATTCGATTTGGAAAACAAATTACCTTCCATATACATTCCTAAATATAAGAAATCAGGGCAATTAAGTTAAATGAACGAAAATAGACATATTTGCTACATGAGAATAGGAATTAGGTAGGCGAGCAAGACTCTTAAATTAGTCAGTTACTCTGCAAGATTTTCTACGGGGTGTCCTACCAAGAAATCCCTCAACTGAATAGGGTCAAAGAAAACATAGTTATTCCCTTTATAATTTATGCAGCACTTACAAGGAAATTTTAATACAAACCGGGCACCTAAATTAAGTACCCTCTGTTTCATAACTAGGAATTCCTTCCTTCGTTGTTGAGTACTTTTAAATATATCGGGGTAAATCCACAATTTTGCTCCGTAAAACAGAGCTGTTCTATTCCTAAAGAACCTTTTCATTATAAAGTTACGATCTGATAGAAAGGCAAATGATATTAACAATACTTTCCTCTCTTTGACCTCTGTCTCAATGGATAATTCCAGTATATCTGAAATATCCAGAGATGGTATATTTTCTTGTACTTCCTGAGGAACTCTTTGAGACATATAATATGCTCTAGTGCATACCGGAAATGCAGTTTCAGGAATTTTTAGTATTTCTTTCATATATGTTTTAAATAAATCTATTGGAGAAATTAATCTCACCACGGGAAAATTTATAACTCTCAAATTTAACATTCTAAAGCTATTTTCCAATTTCTCCAATCTTTTTCCCATAGCACTTTCTGATTTCACCAGATTCTGTTGCAAGGAATCCCTTTTCTTAGAGTTTTCTTCCTGAAGCTTTATTTGTTCTTCCATAGTCCCAATCCTATTAGCATTTCCTTGAGTTTTCATTTCTATTTCAGACATCGAATGGGCAATTGATTTTAAAGCAGTGTCTATAGCTTTTAGAGCAAACCACACATTCCCAAGAGTCACATCCTCTGGTTTCCCGACATTTATTTCCAGCTTTGGGATTTCTTTAGCTGACTCACCCCTTTCTTGCAGCAGTGCCGGTCTGATATTCTCCGGTGTTCCATCCGTAGTTCGGGGCCTCTCCTCTCCTCCGGCCCCCCTCTCCGATATCTCACACGCCGGTTCTCTCTGGGGGGTATGCATATTTGCACCTTCCACCCCCAGGTCCACCGAAGCAGATTCCCCAAGCGCTAAATTCAAAACGCTTTGGGGCTCTTCAGGCATAGAATCGGCTGTGCTCCTCGGGCGCTCCGGCCTCATTGGCTCGCCAGGGCTTAGCGTCACATCCAGGGTCAGGGGTGAGTCCGCTCGTTCCGCGGGCTCTGCTCCAGCGACCAGCCCACTTGGCGTCCCGCTTGCTCCCGCCAAGAAGCCTTCGATCAGCGGCTGAAAGGGGTCTGTACTCGGGGAACTCGTTACGATCCCCCGGACCTTCCCCTTGCGTTTCGTGTGGGGCATAATTTTTTCCGTATTGAAATCAAAAAGGAAAAGCGCCGCGGAGCTCACTTCTTGGCGTCCTACCTGGCGGCCATCTTGCCCCTTCTGCTCACAAATTTTTTTGTTGTTTTTTTAATTGAAAGGAAAAAGCCAAGTTCATTGGGCAGTTCTGCACTCAAAATGCCCCCAAAATGCAGGCATGGTCAGAAGTGCACTTGAAAATGCATAAAAGCATTGAGCCCAATTTGAGCTGCTGATCAGTAAAATGTGCATTAAGAAAAAACAAACTTTAATATTTAGAAAAAGGTTCAGAAGAATTCTCTTCACAAAGGATGAAAGGAGGGGGAACACTCACTTCTTCCTTCTCCTCACATGTACAGAGCTACCAACTCACACATGAAATTTTTTCTTCATAGAGTCTCCTTGCACAGGATTGATCTTCAGTGCAGATGAAAAGCTCATTTTGCACAGTCATTTCCTAGAGATTCATTGTGAGTTTACCATTAAGATTAAAAGCTAAAAAACAAAAATAGTAAACGTGATGATTTAAGCTTTCACATCTGTAATATGTAGGACTAGCGATAAGAGTGGCTTAGTCTTGTCCATGTATTTAAAAAGAACATTTTATTTAAACAAAAGCCTTAGATGCAGACAATACAGGAAGATAAAATACAGGGCTAAAGTCTTGCAAGTATGCAGAGCACAGCAGCACACATCACAGAATAATAAGCAAATATTTAGAAATGCATATAAACATCTAGGACCATGTATAAGTAAGTGGAGTCTTCAGTCGAGATATTGCTATGGTAAACACAATATGGGCCCTAGGTTGCAGCCCACTTTTGAGTGTACGTGTTGTTTAATGTGCTAGTTAGGCATAAACATGTATAGAACATGACTGCAGACTGACTGCTACCTGTGTTCCTATATATTTTAGCATTTATGTTTAAATAACATGCATGCATACACATCCTCAACATTCATGTATTATATGCACAACAGCATACATAGACATATAAATACACATGCCTACATGAATGTACCCACACATAAGCATAATCACGCTCTGTCTCTCTCTCTCACTTTTTTCTCCAGTTTGCAAAAAGTGTATTGACACTGCTGTCAGGAGAGGCTTATACTGATAATCCACCAAGCATTCTTGAAAACATCTCCTGTACCCCATCATCTGATTCAAGATTACATTGTCTGGTGGCTCGGTGGCAGCACTGCACACTGCCATGCAAGAGACCTAGGATCGATTCCTGAGCCTGCTGGGCACCGGCTGGCCAGAAGTCCCCTCTAAAGGGAAAGAGCCTTAGCCATCGCACAATGACGACACCTGATATCCAGCCTCAGGGTGCATGCCTGCTGGGCACCGGAAGGAGACCAGAAGTCTGTGGCCTTTGGCTAAGGACCATTGCTGCAGTGGCTGGGATAGATGGGAGGTGGGTGTCAAACAGGGAAAGAACTCTGTGTCATTGCGAATGATGGCTCTATTTGTACTGCATGATCCACAATACTCAGCAGTTTACGGACAAGTACACACATGATGAAAACAATAAAAACAAAATAAAACAGACTATAAAATCATAAAACTTGTTGTGATGCAAAAGAAGATGGTTCTGACTGAGCTGGAAGCCTGAAAGAGCAGCAGGAAACAACCACCACCAGGCACAAGAAAAAGAAAGATAAAGTTTGTGGGAGATACAGCTGAGATCCTGTGCATGTGGAAACTCTGAAACCTCAACCAAGTGAAACACACCGGGGAAGAAAAGAAGAGCCCATCAGTGAACCTCAGTCTGGAGGTATTTTTTAAAATCCTTACATCTCCGAAAATAACAACGTGGGAGAAAGAGTTTTCAAAAAAACATATTCTTTGAAAATTAGGATCATCTTCTTTAAACTTGTTTAAACTTGATTCGCAGCTACTTAAATGTTCATTTGTTTTTCAGCTTCTGAGTGAACTCTGACTGACCGATCAACTTTTCTCTTGTAATTCATGTTAAACCAACTCCCAGAAAAGCACACAGTACCAAAAATACAGATAGTCTTTATACTTTGTCGCAGAAATGATGGAAAAAGCAAAGAAACAGGCTTATCCACTGGTCAGTCAGTCAGAGCTCACTTAGGCCTGGATTTTCCTACGGTGCAGAGCTCTTTGAATCGTGCGGTAATGGGGGGCGGGCCTGCGAAAGCCGGCAGCGATTGTACCACCCTTGGTGTTATTGCTGCCGGCTTTCGCACCCAATAGCACCATCGTGAAAGGTGGTGCTATTGGCAGCGATAAGGGTTCTTACCTTTTCGCAGTCAGCGATATTTCCGCCCCGTCTGCCCCGGTGCTTCCCTGACTCCTCCTCTTCTGGTGTCAACGCCACCCCTAATTCTCAGAAGCCAGAAAATAAATGCACAGAAAGCATGGGGTAACCTGTCAGAGCAGCAGTTACTATTCATAAAAAAAAAAAATAAATTTTTTTAATTCTTTATTTTCAAAATTTTTGAACTTATACCCAAGAATAACTCTTGTACAGTAAAGCTGATGTTTACAATTATACACAGAGATACAAAGAAAACATAAGAAAAACTAACCATCATCCAATAGTTATGCAAACATCATAAATTATAAGAATAACACGGAGGCGGAACTATAAGCGCAAATATTTAGGGCAAAATAATATAGGTTATGTACAGCCAAGTGATGCCATTACTTTATTTCACTAATAGGCCGAGGCTTGAGGGGAAGCCTCTTGAGGTCGGCATCTATAAAAGCCCTAAGTTGTACGGGCTCAAAAAATTATAATTAACATCAGAATGCTTCACACAGCATTTACATGGATATTTAAGGGTGAAAGTGGCACCCAACTGAATAACTGACGGGCGCGCATTAAGAAAGTCCCTACGTCTGGTTTGAGTCGTTTTAAGCACATCCGGATATATCCAAATTGGATAAACATATACCTTACTTTGCCTATTCCTAAAGAATAAATTGAGCACATAATTACGGTCAGATAGAAAGGCAAAGGATATTAGTAAAGGTTTCCTTTGAATTATCTCAGTGTCCATAGTAATTTCTAATATGTTTGACAAATCTATTGAAGGTGACTGGGTCCCTGCCATTTCCAGTCCTTCAGTTTGTGTCCGCTATTGGATATAGAAGGCCTTGGTAATTACTGGTAAAGCAGTCTCTGGTATTTTGAGAACTTGTTTCATATAATTTCGAAATAAGTCCATTGGGGAGAACATAGCAACAACAGGAAAATTCAGGACCCTTAAATTATGGGCCCTGAGGGCATTTTCAACATTCTCTAGTCTTCTGTTGGTAATATTATCCGATATTATCAATTTTTGCTGAACATTTTCAACCGATGATACTTTTTTATCCAACTTTTCAACCCTTTTTCCATAGTTGGAAATAAGGTTATTATTCACAATTGCTTGATTCCTAGTTAAGGCTTTTAAGTGGCCTTCTCCTGCTTCCTCCTCAACGCTCACAATCCTTCCTTTACCTTCTGGTAATGATGGCTTCTCCTTCTTCCCAGCTCCCAACAAGGACTCCGGAGTCAAAGTTGCCATAACTCTTTTCGGGCTTAATCCAACTGCTTCTCCCAACCCGCGGGTCTCTCGTCGCTCTCCTCCTGGTCTGCAATGTCTCCTTCGCTCAGGTCTAACACTGAAGGACTCCTCATTGCTTCCGGGGTTCCAGATGGTAACGCGATGTTTCCCGGGTGAGCTGGTCTTCTCGGCTCTCTGGGGCTTAAGGTGGTATCACAGGTCAGGGGAGGCTGTGCGCGCTCCAGCACTGCACTCCCAGCGACTAAGCAATCTGGTGATGATATAATGGCTCCCGCAAAGAACCCCTCAATTCAAGGCTGTCGGGGGTCTAGGAAAGGCGATTCTTCTTTCGCCTCTCTCAGTCTTCCCGTTCTCTTAGTATGGGGCATTTTGCTCCGGAGGAAAAAGGTAAAAGTTAAGAGCCTCTCTCTTCAGGCATTCACTCTGGTCTCACTTGGCGGCATAATAATAATTTTTTTAAAACCCACAACTTGCTGGGTGGACCAGATGGACCACTTGGATCTTTTTCTGCCATCATTTGCTATGTTACTATATTGAATTCTAAAAAGTAAGTGAACCTGATTTATTTATCTTAGATTTTTTTAACTGGTCTTCTGCCCCTCCCCCCCCCCCCCCCCCCCCCCAGGATAATAGCATATTGAGATAAACTTTCTAATGTATAAATTCAACCATTGGGAGCAGAAGCTAATCAGGAAAAAGCATTGTAGTACAAGAAGAAGGACAAAATGCCATCATATCCTGGGCACATGACTCAAGCCCTACAGTTTTGAATGGGTGAGTGGTGGGTGGGTTGCAGCTCTTAGGGTGAGTGGGAAGCCAAGAGGGGAAGCTACATTTCCAAACAGTGATTTATAAACAGGTTCAAACCAAGGTCATTTAAATCTGTCAGTGCTGCTGTGGTTTATCTATACTCTAAATCTAATGTGAGTCTGGCCTGGAAGCAGGACAAATTTACAAATGTAGTTTTCCAAATACTTACTGAAAAGGGATAACAGTTTTTTGGGATGGATGAGGAGGAGGAGGAGGCTGGTAGTAAAGGACCCCATGATATTAAAAAACAATAACTTTATTTTGTGGCAAAAAATTGCTCTGAGGACTCTAGGGTAATTTAAACAAATGTTAGTCGGATCTTAACCCCATGGCTATGAACGTTACGCAGATAAACCCCGACCATCTTAAAATTTATCCCCACTTAGCAGGTAAAAAATACATGCATATTTCACAACTCACATATTTTTTATCCACATAAAACTAAGCATTCCTGGGTTTGTGTCTAGGTCAGGAGAGAAAAGTAGGTGCTTATAATAGATTTTCAAACATACATGCAGCATTTCTTCCACTTTACCCCAACAGCAGGTACAGTAGGCACAAATGGGCCGATACAGTACAGTGCGCTCCAACGGAGCGCACTGTTAACCTGCCATTGGACGCGCATTTTCCCTTACCCCTTATTCAGTAAGGGGCGGAAAACGTGCGTCCAACCCTCCGAACCTAATAGCGCCCTCAACATGAAAATGCCCTCAACATGAAAATGCAACATTAAAATGCACTCTTCCCCTAACCTTTCCCCCCCAGCCCTACTCTAACCCCCCCAAAATGCTTATCTTACCTTTTGCGCCTGCCCAAGTTGCACGCTCCGTTAGCCTGCTGGCACGCGATCCTCCAACAGAGCAGCAATGGCTGCTCTGTCAGAGGCCTCTGGCCCAACCCTGCCCCTTTTTTCAAGCCCCGGGACTTACACACGTCCCGGGGCTTTACGCGCGCCACCGGGCCTTTTGAAAATAGGCCCGGTGTGCATAAATCCTCCTGGATTTACGCGCGTAGGTCTTTGAAAATATGCCCCATTGAGTTTACAGGTTTCCTACAGAAAGATGTGACCCAACCAAAATTAGATGAAAATTAGAAGAAAGAGACTGCCCCCCATAAAAGAAGCAGCCTTGCGTAAATCATTTATAGCCATAGTCAAATTAGCCCATGTCATTCCAAGTATTAGATGTGGTATCACCCAAAACTAGAATATCACTAGCTGCACTATACTAGCATATAACTCGCTTTCCTAGTTTATAAAGTGGCTAAGAAGAATGAAGCATAGTGATTTGTCAGAGAGTTGCATGTGACAATGTATTCAAATTCTTTGCTGTAATCAGCACAATACAAGATACAACCCAATAACAAGGCAGCTTTAATGATACTTCATGATTTATTTATTTATATTTATATGTTGCCTATACCTAGGCCCAAGGCGGCTCACATGATGTCTGAATTAATTGAAAGTTCAATTAAGGGACAGCCCTGTGACTCAAGCCATAGCACCACACGATGTGATATGTAAAATTCAGTCCAAGACTGTGGTCCATCATGTTCTGATCCGATCCCAGGGAAGGAAAATGGCTACTGCTGCCAGGGTGGCAGGTCCTGATTGCCAGAGAGAGCACCTCTACAAGATTTCTTTAGAAGATGTGAATCAGATATTTTTAAATATGAATCGGTTATTTACTCTTTCAGATAATAAAAGGATTAGGGAGCACTCTATGAAGTTAGCAAGTAGCATATTTAAAACAAAGCAGAGAAAATTCTTTTTCACTCAGTTCACAGTTAAGCTCTGGAATTCATTGACCAGAGCATGTGGTTAAGGCAATTAGTATAGCTGGGTTTAAAAAAGATTTACACAAGTTCCTAGGGAAGTCCACAAACTGCTATTAATCAAGTAGACTTAGAGAATACCCACTGCTTATTACCGGCATTAGTAGCATGGGATCTATTTAGTGACTGGGTTCTTGTCAGATACTTGTAGCCTGGTTTGGCTGGCCACTGTTGGAAACAGGATGCTGGGCTTCATGGACCCTTTGTCTGACCCAGTATGGCAACTTCTTATGTTCTTATGTCCTGCCAGCCCTTGGAGTTGGTGAGGGTTCTTGGAGCCGCCTGAGCACAGTGTGTGGGCAGAGAGAAGAGAGATTTTAACTGAGGATGAAATATTATATATTAAATATTCAGTTTAAAAACTGATATTTTTCTCATTTTAAAAGTTGATCCTATGGGTTTCTTGCTCCTAGGACAAGTGTATAGCAGAGGATTTTGAACTTAATTAGCAAGCAGAGTACAGAAAGTACATATTCATGTACTAGTCTGTGTCCTCGAAATTTGATTTTGTTTGTCCTAATATTAAAAATTTCTCTATAGGATGTCTAGTCAAATCATTTGCATAGACAGTAAAAATCTAATGAAAAGGTGAGAGCTCAATATCCAGCAGAAATCAGGGATACTCTGTGAAGATTCTCATGAAAAATGATATAAATTCAGTGGGTCACTTTGAGCATGTTGTAAAAATGTAATGCAGACTCACTTGAAATTTTTTTCCTAAATAACTTGTAAAACAGTCCAGTTTTTGTCCTCTTCATGTTTGGCACAAATATACTTGTACATGTCAGCCTGCCCTTACATAGCACTAATACAACATTTTATGGCCATGAGAGAAAATACTGGAGTCAATATTTAAAAGTTGTCCATTTTATCTAAGTGAGCCAAATAGACATATCCGGCTAATTTAGATGGGATGTTTAGCAGCACAGTTATGCTGGTGAATATCCCCACACAAATCGCTAATTAGAAGGATAAGTCTTATCCTTCTAAGTTTAGAACTACTATTGAGCAGGTCTAACATAGGCAGATAAGTTTTTCGTTTAAGGCTGAATATTGCAACTTAGCTGGAGAATTTACCCGGCTAAGAAACGCCACCCCAATCTGTCCATTGCCTGCCCACATATTAACCGGCTAAAAATAGCTAGACAAATGGCTTCTCCAGCTATCTGCCAGCTGAATATTGGGCCCTATATATATATATATATATATATATATATATAAACATGAAATGCAATGCACTGCAGTACATCAAATACCCCCCCCCCCCCCCCCCCACCTCCCTTACACATATATACACCCTATTTCTACTCAGTGCTGCCATGGGACAAAACTTTGGTTTTGTCCCAATTTCTATTTCAGATTAAGGTTGAAATAGCTTAAACTGAAGCCATGGCGATTAGCGCGACTGCTTTCAAATTTCAAAGTAGCTAATTTTCGACCCCTTGTGTTTGTTACCGTATGGCCAATATACGTGTGGGTATTTTTCTTTTAGATTGCAAATCATCCACCTGCCTGTTACTGACTCAATAGAACCTAAGTGCTCATTGAAATACTTCAAGTCCTGACACCAGAATGATCCTTTTTTAGCCTAGAGAACAATGTGCTCATTAGGAGATTAAAAATATAGAGGGTACAGTTAAGTGAAACATGTAAACCATTGATAAGAAAGTTTTGTGCAGCCTGATGACTTTACAGTGCCAGAGCATTTAAGCCAGACAGACACTTATTGTGGCTTATCATACACCAAGGCAATAAAGTGACTGAATTTACAAACATACCTTTTACAGCTGGATCTATGTCTGTAGCTCTTGTGTGTGCTAATCTCCTCTTGAAACAAAAGGCACTACTTGACTTGAGTACTGTTTGTACAAGAATCAGCCTAAGACCTATCAGGTTTTAAGCTTGTGCCTTCAGCTAAACAAGGAGCAGAGTCTCTGTAAACCCCTTGGTGCCGCTGAGGCAGCTCAGTCCTGAGCCCCTTTTACTCCTGCCTGGAAGATGGGGGAAGGGCAATATGGATACTGAGGTTACGACACCACAGCACACTGAATGGTGAATTAGCACAAATCTGAAATTTGTGAACAGCAACGGCACCCTCATCGAGGCATCATCTTTTCTCAGCGTACAGCAACGTTCCCATGGGAGATTTCCAGTTGTGTCGCAAGATCGCAAAGGGCCCTGCATGGTCCAAAGCGCAAGTCAGCTATAGTGACCGACGTCCAGCAGTTAGAATGCAGTGTGAGTTCCCCCACACAGATTAGCCGGAACATTGCTGCCCAGATGACCTAACCAGCAATAATAAGTCAAAGTGAGACTGCCTTGCACTAATTCAACGACCTATCCGCCTCTGTATAGTTACAAAGGGGATGGTCTGGAGTACAGCCTTGCAAACAAAGACCTGTAGATGTGGGAGCATCAGCAGCATCCAGAAAGCAGAAGCAGCCAGAATCTGCAGGAAATGTCCCAAAATTCAGTGGCAAGGAACTTCCTTTAGGACACGATTTAACTTTTTGAGTGTGTCTTGTACTATAAAGTTAGAGCGCAAAGCCGTGGTGCAGCATTTCAGTGTAGCTGACCCTAAGGGTGTGGAGGGAGGGAGGAAGAATAAATACGTTTTTCACTCCTACTGCCATAGCCCAAACCTTTGGTGCAAGAGCGAAAGACTTCTCGTCCGTTTTTCATTCTTCTGGGGAGACAAATCATAGGCCCGGCAGCCTAGGGCTAGTTCTATGTGTGCTGGTGGTCAAGTAACATTAGTTGGACTGTACCCTAGATGAGTAGTGAAATCACTGGAGCATGAGGAAAAGACAGATGACTGGGGGCCCCGGGCTTGTTGTGTTACATTTTGGGATCAGCGCAGAAATTCTCAGCTGTGGTTAGAGGACTGATGCTTATTCAATAAAACCATTTTCCCAATGTACAGAATGGGGAAAAGTCCCCTTTGTATTAAGCCTTATGTATCTCATGCCTGCATCCTCCTGATGTTTGTGCAATTAACAGCTGTTGTAGGTATAGTAAAGGAAAACTTGGGTAAGATACTGAGCAGCACTGTACTGCACAATGCACAGTATACATGCACACGTATAATGAATCCCTGCTACAAAGCGCTTACAGTCAGACGGGGGTGTCTGAGACACTTCCAATGTCTGTGGTAGAGACAATATTTGATTCATGTCTTTCCAGTCTTTACTCTAACCACTAAGCCACACTCTTGTCCCACATCATTTGATTGCTAGCCCAATGGTCAAATTGAATTTCTAAATTTTTTATTTTTCTCCTCCTCTAATCAGTTCTCGGTATCCGAGGAGACGCCCTAGAATTCCCCCTTCACTTTCTAATGGCAATGGTGGCCACTCAGCCTTTGTAGCTCATGACTGCTGAGCAGCCTGGAACTAATTAATGTACCTTATGTACCTGCATTGCAAATAATGAAGGTAACTTTTTCCCACTCCAGTTTGCAAAGCATTGCATGAAAAGACACTTGCAACATTTTTCACTGCAATCCTGTGGGACTGTTTGTCAGCGTGGCAGCAGAGCTGAGAGAAATTAAAAATGCACGGCAACAGGAGAGAGAAATCTCCACAGAATTC